>NC_049984.1:20077642-20086936 GCF_000003815.2 Branchiostoma floridae | reverse complement strand
TGCAAACATGGCCATCCTGCCGGTCTGTACGTGGTCAGGTAGATCATTAATAAATAACAGGAATAGGAATGGACCAAGGATCGAACCCTGAGGAACACCAGACAACACAGGTAGGTACTTAGACTGGTGACCCTCTAGTACAATTGTTCTTTGGTGGCGATTCTTAAGGTAATCATTGATTAAAGAAATGAGCTGACCATTAAATCCAAACAATTTCAGTTTGTGAACAAGTAAGGCATGAGAGACAGTATCAAAAGCTTTACAAAAGTCTACAAAATATCACATCAACTTGCCCTGATACGTCCAACACCTGTCCTATTTCGTCATACACATCTAAAAGTTGAGTTGTGGTGGACTTACCCCTAACAAATCCATGTTGAAGAGGGTATAGAGAATTGGAGACTAACGGAAGCACACAATTGAAAATACACCTTTCAAATACTTTACTTGTTATGCATAACAATGAAATAGGTCTATAGTTGGACACACTGCTCTTGTCCCCCTTCTTAAACACAGGGATCACATTTGGAAGGAGCTAACTGAGCTGCACACTTATTTAGGACCATAGCTGGAAGGTCGTCCGGCCCTGTGGCCTTTGTAACTTCCAGGTTTTTGTGAATAGATTCAATGTTGCTGACAGTAAATGTAACTGAGGAAATTGTTGGCACCCTCGAAGTATCAATCAAGACGGGCAACGGGGTTTCCCCATCTGTACAGTTAAAAACAGAGTAGAAGAACTTATTGAACAATTCTGCCTTCTCCTGAGCAGTCTCAGCATACTCATCCTGAAGTTTCATTAAAGTATCAATCAAGACGGGCAACGGGGTTTCCCCATCTGTACAGTTAAAAACAGAGTAGAAGAACTTATTGAACAATTCTGCCTTCTCCTGAGCAGTCTCAGCATACTCATCCTGAAGTTTCATTAAAGTGTTATGTTGTGTTCGATCTTAATGCCACAGAAATTGTAATTTCTTCCTTCCTGGGGTGCATATAGCACATAAACAAATAGTCAGGAAGCTAAATCCTTTTACATGACACTGTATGCTCTGAACACTACATGACAAGTAGGGTCCTAAACCATCGCTTTCTAAAAATAGCCTTGATTGCACTTTGCACATTTTTGTCATGGTCAAACATGTTGGCTGTGGGTAAAAGTGGACAGTACACTATGTTGTCTTCTTTTGCATAGCTGCAAGGGCAGCAGCATCTGCTTAGAGTCTTGGTCAATGCAAAAGACTTCTCCCAATTCGCATCAGTGATGTGGTGGAACAAGTCTTCCATACAAGTCCTGGCTGTTCGTCCTGCAAAAGAATTTCGAATCTCTCCTGCCCAAGGTTCCTGGTAATTCAATAAGTGCGCGTCTTGCATCGCGTCCATGATGGTGATGTAATTTCAGTCTTCAGAAGCAGCCAGTTGATTGAACAGTGACTTCGTTTGATCCTCTTTGATGAATTGTTAATCAACCCGTCGCATCTCGAATGGCCACTGTCTGCAGGCCTAGCAATGCACCTGTACAGCTGCAGGCTCCTCTCTTTTTATGCGTGTCGCAATTCCAGAGCGATGGCCCTACATGTTAGTAGCTCCATCATACGCATGTCCGTGACACAGTTGTAGAGCGTCTTAAAGAGCGTCAGAAGCAGAGCGTCTTAAATGGCATCTGTGATAGTGGCGGTGTTTATGGTGGGTAGCTGATACTGACCGAGGCTTTCTTCGTGAACCTCGTAGTTATAGTCCACATAACGAACACTTATGTTGAGTTGTATGTTGCACAAAACGTCCGTCGCTTCGTCGGCAATAATAGCAAACCATAATGGATCAATACGCGTAAGGACCGATCTCAACACATCATGGCCCATGACAGTTCATTGTTCAGTTCATTGATGGTGTCATGAGATCGTTGATCCTTGGGAGTTAAGTTCTTGGTCGCGGAAGATGAAACTAGGTGATAATAATCAATGGCAGTAAATACGATTTCATTATCAGGGTGATAAATCCTGTGTTCTCGGATGCTGATAATGTCAATATTTTTTTTTTGTTTTGCTGCAGAGGCAACAAGCTCCTGTTGTCTACTTAATTTTGAGAGAGTTCTAGCGTCAAAGGTGCTGAAAATCGTGGGACTTTTGTATTCAAGAGTTCTGGGGGGTTGACATTGGACACAGAGTTAGCATGTGCAGATTCCTGGTGCAGGCTTCAGTTGTGCGGTGCATACCCTTTTATCATGGCTATGGATGAAATGAAAGAGATAAGATTCATTGTTGTTCGTACCAAATAATTTTTTTTATTTATTCAATAATTCAATATTGTTTATCTTCACACCAGACTTTTTGAAGAAAAAAAAAGCAACAAATAAATTTGATGTGGCCTTATATTCTGATAAGATATGCATATAGACATGTCTTTGACAATTTTGCATGTCAAAGACCATATGTACTTAATGTTGAAGTTTCATTCGCATCCTCATCTCCTCCACCATGTGAGCATGTGGAGCATGTGCCCAAGCTTTTTGCAGGAGGGAGTGTTCTTCCCCTCATGCGTCCTCCTAGCCTGGTCACCAAAGTACTGTTCTGCTACAAGGGTCGTCATGTTTATCGGCTGAAATCTAGATAGTTTTATGCGCATATGCAATCACTGAGCCTTGGAAAGGAGATAAGGTAAAGTTTTATTAGTCTGATTTCAGATTTTACTGTAAATGCAGAATTGTGGGATCAACCTGAAACTAGAAAGGCCTATGACTACCAACGGTTACCTGCATTCCACTACTTGCCTTATGACAGAACGCCGACTGAGGGACGTCTTCCCGATGACTACCAACCAAGAGCACAGCTGAAATCTGCCATCAATAACAATATAGTGACTACTGACAACCCCGAGTCCATTCATGATTTTTCTCAGAAGTATATTGTATCAGAGAAGCATGTGAAGGACTATGTAGAGCACATTAAGTTACTCCTAATCTTGAAGACCAAGAGAGCTACTGTGGCACAAGAGAAGCGTAATGAATGTCAAGGGAAGTTATATGAAGATTATGACTGGGAAACTTTATATAAAGAAGGATCGTTAGAAACTCTCCGTGTGGCTGAACTTGAAAAATACTTGAGAAAGCATGAGCTACCCATAAAAGGGAAAAAAGAACAAAAAGCTGGCGTTGTTCGGGCACACACAGGTAAAACTGTTTGCTCCCGCCTTTTGTTGAGTAATGATGTATCAGATGAAGGTGGCGATGTATCAGATGAAAGTGACAATGATGATGTATCCTCTTCAGGTAATGATAGCTCGGATGAAGATGAAGTTCTGTTTGATGTAGGTGCAAATGATGGTAGTGATAGTGATACTAATGCAGATGAGGTCCAGAATTATGTGGGGACAGGAACAGATGAAGTTGTGACCCTATCTCGGTTTGGAAGGAGAAGGCAGAAGAAAGCTGTAAGCCCAGATTTCATTTACTGGTGACAGCATCGATAGGACAGCAGAAAGTTGTAAATACTGACTTAACTTTTTGTAAAGCTGTAAACCAAGATTACATTCTGTGGTGAAACACTGATAGGACAGCATAAAGTTGTAAATACTGACTTGATTTTTTGTAAAGCTGTAAACTACGATTACATTCTGTGGTGACAGCAGTGATAGGACAGCAGAAAGTTGTAATTACTGATTTGATTGTTTTGCAATACAATAAAGATACTACTAGAGATGTCATTACAATGTTGTCTTTGAATAATCTGAAATGGTAAATCTAGGATTGCATTATTTACCTTCCAGCCGAACCAGCCTGGCACAGACCAGCGCACTTGCATCGCGATCAAAGCATCCATTCTTCTTCAACAATCGCAGTGACTTAGAATCTACACAGCTACGTAGGACTGTCCATGTTTACACTTGCATCAAGCGGGAGAAAGCCGGTATCCCGAGGTGCGAATCTGCCCCAGGCCGTCACGCCTCCCAGCTGCTGGAATAGCTTGGCGCAGTTCACGTTGACTGGACAGTGTTCCATATTACAACGTCCATCACATGAGGCGTGGGCCTTTCTGACTGCCCTCTTTAAACTGTCGCAGCAGCTCCTGTTAATATTGCCTAAAATTGGCAACTTCGCATATCTATCTAGTTGGTCTGATTCTAGCACCTGGTGAGGAGATCGTGCTCGAAGGTAGCTGATATAATCTCCAAGCAGAGCTGTGGCCAATAACTCCTCTGCCGGCTAAACTCCTTCCCATTTGCCACAGCAAGATCTGCTTGGAGATTAGCTGATAGACCGCACAGCGTCTATGTTGACTTCTTTCCGGCAGACAGGACTGCTACCAGCTCTGTTTGGCGCAATCACTTGAAGGATTTCCCTAATATTTGTTTCACGTCTGTGATCTTTTCGTTTGTTGATTTTGCGCCGTTGTTCCTTGGCCTTTCTCGACTGGCTACTCTTTTCTCTTCTCTTTGTTGCGTGCACACGCTCGACCTTAGCCAGTGCAACCTCAAGTCTGGCGTCTGTGCTTGCTATGGTGCCCACCAGGTCCTTCAGCTTTGCCATGTACTCGGTATTAAAAGCGTACATTGTCCCTCTGCCCTGCCTGAGTTGGTTTGTTCCACACTTGAACAGGTCATCGTTGTGTGCAAGTAACTTACTGTGCATGTCTGACACAGTCTCCTTAACCTTGCACAGCTTCTCCCTGTTGTCCTTGATTATATTCGAATCATTTTCTGACTTTAATTTAAAGGAGTCCACCAGGAACCTCCCTGCTGCAGCTGTATTCATACTCGGAACAAAGTACGGAGGAGATGAAGACAGATGGGGTTGATTTGAGGGTTTAATCTAGAAAAGTTAGTGATACAAAAACCGTCTGTTGTTTGATAAGTGCAAGTCCCGGAATGATGATAGCCCGCAGAATAAAGCTTGTAGAAGTTCGATAAGTCCGATAACAAGTAATGTTCGATTCCAAGTAGTGTCCGCTTCCAAGTAAAGTCCAACTCCAGGTAAAGTCGGGAAAAACTGGTCAGACTTCCCAACCTCCTCTGGTCCGATCTTCTACTGTAGTGGAGCCTGGTTTCCTTCCTTTAGCAAGCAAGTCCTGCTTCTTCCCTCTTTGGGAAGCCTAATCCTTCTTACTCCTCGGCAAGAAGGTCCTGATTCTTCCCCTTTTGGGAAGCCTAATCCTTCTTACTCCTCGGCAAGAAGGTCCTGATTCTTCCCCTTTTGGGAAGCCTAGTTTCTTCCTGCTAGTCCAGCAAGAAGCCTGTTTCTCTCTGAGTCCTGGGTGAGTAGGGTCCCTTGAGTTTTTAATAGTCACGTGGCCCAGTTTTGGCAGGAGCTTGCACATCTTATTTTACTAGCTGACTAATGGCGGCAGATTTGAATTGGAAGTTTGGCGCTTACACTGGCCCCCAAATTGTCCGTGAGGCAATTTTACTTTACCTACCAAGCCAACTTCCTTACACAATAACTATACTCATAAACTTATTGTTAGTAGAAACAGCATGCAATAGCTTTCACTGAAGTCCATGTAGGTTTGCCTAGTTCACTACGTTGTTGTTACATGCATTACAAGTCTTTGAGACTACTAAAACTGCTTCAAGTCCAATGATGGTCCTCCTGGAATTCAGGTTGTGCTCTGGTCTTCTTCCAAGAGAGGGCATAGTTTGTCGACTGGCCTCTCCAACACGCTATGTTGCGTTTTGACTTTTACACGTCTCACAAGTCCTCTGCTGCCTGGCATCACCAGTACGATTTTTCCTAATGGCCACACTCCTCTTAATTATCGGACAAACTCAAACAAAGACACGGTTTGGCAGAAAAAAGGAAAAAGTTTAATCAGGAAAAAACTTTTTCGCGGAAAACACAGCACTAATAGTAATACTACTTCAACAACTATAATAACATTCTTAACCTTCAATAACATTTGGCGGAGAAAAGGGGCGGTGGAGGGTGAAAAAGGAGAGCAGAAAGAAACGTCCGACCCGCCTGCCCAGCAAACTTGGAGTGACGTCACTCTCACGTGTTCCGTGTCAAAGGGCAAACGGGCCGCACCATGACAAATACCGTTTGCGATCAATTAATACAAATTACCAAAAGAAATTTTTCTCAAATTATCGGACAAACTCAAACAAAGACACGGTTTGGCAGAAAAAAGGAAAAAGTTTAATCAGGAAAAAACTTTTTCGCGGAAAACACCAAAAACAAAAGGCCAAACCGCTAAAAGAAAAACCATTGAACAAAAACCATTACCCATGAACAAATTAACAAACTAATCTCTAAATTGCTACTCTACGAACACTGCAATGCCTTCAACGCTACCGAGGCGTCTTCCACTGGATATGCTTAACCATTCTATAACACAACGTAATCTTGTAGCCAAGGGAACCTTCAAATACAGTAGGTAAGCATCAGAACGCCAATCGCCCTGGAGGCGGATTAGATCTATGGGAACTCTTGCACGGAATGCAAATGTGGCGCCTCCTCTACGCCCACTATGGAGAGAGTACCTAGCAGGACTTAGGCCCGCTCTACCTAGTATCTGCTTGAAGGCCTTGTCAAAGATATTCTGATTCAATGGTACAAATCTACCCCTATGTGGTCTAACAAAGGCTGCACTCGTATTCTTGTTGCGGTTTAACCTAACCATGTTACAGAACGCTGATACTGGACAGAGGGGAGAATTCTTGATCTCCATCACCGGAACATACAATACTCTCTCCGCATATTGAAAAGTCTTGGACCACCTGATCCTGATCAACAAAATTCCCTTGTATACAACAAAATCATGAATAGTGAACTGCTTAGTAGGGTCGAAACCATGTTTAGACACAAAATTAGATTTTCGCTGAAACGTAAAGAAACTTAACAGTATCACAGTCCACATGGTAGCCTGAAACGAGTCTGAAGTATCTAAGTGTTCATGAATCCTGAGTAGGACTTCTGGTGTGAAAGGCAGCTTCTGACGAGGCGTATGTCTCATCTGTTTCTTAAGTCCTCGTAGTAGTAGAGCTAAGTCCATAGAAGAGAATGCCGCCGTATCCAGTCCAAACAGGATATGAAAAGTCTTAATACCACTAACATAGTTTGCTATTGACGCTGGGGCACGAAATGAACGACTAAGGAATTCAGCATAAGTCTCAAGGGTATCCACTTTTGCCGGAAACGGGACTATGTCGTAGAATGTGCAGAAGAGCAGGTAAGTCCGTAAATGTGTCCTCAAGTTCTCCCATGTTCCATCAGCAAACGCTGCTCTCTTAGTCTGTCGTACCTGATCACGTAGTAGTCCAAGATCAATTCGGGCTGAAATAAACACAACAGAACAAACAAACGTTAAAACCTACTAATAAGGGCAATCCAAGATGAAGTCCTCCTGGAATATCGGAATCTCAACTGTCGCCCGATGCTGTGTGAGACGGGTAAACTGCTGAGCATGATACGCCGATAGATGCCACCGGGAAAGGTGATCTGCAATTCGGTTGTGACTGCCTTGAATATGCGAAGCTTTAACCTGGAACTCGAATGTGGCTGACAACAGCCACAGCTCCCTAGCACAGTGTAACAGGTCTCGATCACGAGCACGTCCGGAGTTCAACACATAGACACAGGCCATATTATCACAGTATAAAGAGATACGCTGTCCGAACCAACGTGGCCCCCATTTCCTGGCTGCAAGGACGATAGTCAACATCTCGAGTACGTGTATCTTTGATCCAAACTTCTCCAACACGTGGTCTGGGAACACACTCTGGAAGAACTGCCCGTCACAAAATGCACCGCACCCCGTGGCACAGGCATCAGTCATAACCAACTCGTCCGGGTAGCTATAAATATCGGGAACCATCATAGATACACCGTTGTATGTGTCCATGAATCTGCGCCACCACAGAAGGTCCAGTCGGAAGTCCCGTGACAACCGCAGTCTGTGGTGATTCCGCCGTAATGAACGCAAAGCCTCTAACATTCGAGATATAAACAGCCGTCCTGGTGGCACACAGGAGGAAACAAAAACGAGCTTCCCGATGAGAGACTGGAGTTCACGTCTGGTTGCTTTCTTCTTGTTTAACCACGAATTAATCAGAAGCCTGTTAATTAAGTTAATTGTGGTAACTGTTGGAAATAATTATCCGTTTCCTTCGGCTTAATAGTGTGCACCATCAATGTGCATGTGTTTGGACTACAGCACCATCTAGTGCGGAATTCACACAAGAGGAAGGTTCAAAATCACATTCAGCGAGCCACTTTTCACATAGCCAGGGGTGAAGATCCTTAAACTGGTGCCCTTGTCAATAGGCTGGTACGTTCGGATGGAAAGATTGAGATGAGTCTTGTGTTACACCTCGAAAACATCACAGAAGGTGCAAAGCGAACAGCAGAAACTGAAAATTTAATTCAATGCCATAAATTGTGGAAATAGCTGAAACACTTAAGGTACATGCGTCTGGTGCATAAATCCATCTTGTTAGAATGTCATTCCTCTTTATCATTTCCCTGCTAACCATTAGTCCTGAACTTAATGCTTGTTTGATTTAACAGTAAATTGTTGTTTTCCAATCATGCCCTATGGACTCAACACCAGGAGGTTGTTGCTGAACACACAGAATATTGTATATTAATTTCGAGCATCTGCATCCAACAACAAAACAGAAGCAAAACTCATTAAGACTGATGCTTTCTGTTACAGGATGAAGCTAACATATGGACGTATCACAGTGGCGCTGCAGGGAAAGATGACCCTGGAAACCGGGGAGGTAAAGGGCTGGACTGATGCGATGTCAGTCCTTGACATGTACCGAAAGGTGTGTGCAAAACCCTCAAACTACATATGCCCTTGATCCAACGGAGCCTGTTCTACTCCGACCTGGTGAAAGTACACTCTGGTGGGTAGCGTAGGATTTGAGAGGTGTATTCTGTTGTCTCACGGTGTATGTTTTTGGGTTTCTGCAGTAATGAAGTCGCAAACACCAAGGCTACCCGCTCCAGGATAACAAGAGGTTCGCCCACATGGTGGACAACAAGGCCAGCAGCAGGAGCAAGCCCAGCCGCCACAGCAGCAGCAAGGTGTCCGTCTACCCGGTCAGCAACAAGCAACACAGCAAACGTTCAGCAAGCACCGCAGCCAGGGGTTCAGCAGGCACCGCATCCAGGTCTACCGCGGGCACAACAGCTAGTTTTACCACAGGCATCGCAGCAGTTAAACCCCCTTTACAAATCAAGAATTTAGCTCGGCCGAGTTGTCACCCAGCTCTAAATTACCAGGAGGAATGACCCTGATGCCGACGAATAAACTCTGCCATTTGTTCGGAGGCATCAGGGGCATACCTACTCGTAATTTT
>NC_049984.1:20065880-20075262 GCF_000003815.2 Branchiostoma floridae | reverse complement strand
AACTCGGCCGAGCTAGTAATCTTGATTTGTAAAGCCGGCTTTAGGACCACAGCAGGCACAGCAGCCAGGCATTCAACTAACAGTCCTATAGCATCTTTGATTTCTTCTTTGGTTTGTTCGTCTATCAAAAATTATGCAAAACATGCTTGCCTGTCATTCTGATTGTGGCACCAGATTCAACTTGCCTCACAACGAGGCTGTCACTGGGATAGTGATGTAGTCCGTCAGGGACTCGGGTGGAGTTAGTGGACAACACTGTCAGAAGCAAAAGTTCTATTTTTCTCGAGCTTCTTTAATCTACACACCTCTTGTCAATACTTTCTTTGTGTGTGTTAACAGTACAGAAATTATCTTGAACTGGTCTAAAACTATTGTTTACAGGTCTTTTATTTTACATCAGCTCAATGTCGCTCTTCACACATTGTCTCATTTACCATGACACGAGCTTGTAACCGTTTCTTCGAGAACTTGAGGGCACAGGCAATGCACCTCCAACAGGGAGGACAAAATAGGTCGGTGAGACGACGAAACTTACCAGCAGGCGAGACAGGGTATGTATTCATTTTAGTAATATATTTACTTCTTTTTCAGAGAATGAGGCCAGAGGTGTGGATACGCTACAAGCGACAAGAGGCAAAGAGGATGAGATCATACAACGAAGTACCCTCTACAAGCACCTGAGGAAGAGATTCTCTTCTGTGAAGTTTCCCAAGGTGATTTAATAATAAATAAAAATTGTAAGAGACATATGGATATTATTTTGAATCTTTCTCACTGTGTTGATATACCTGTTTATTCTGTAAGTTCTACAATCTCTAATCAAGGTTTAAATAAAATTACTAATTGAAAACAACACAGCAATCATCACCATCATACATCCAAACCTTAGTTTGGTGAGGAACAGCAATATTACAAGAAATCTCCATTATTTTTACTATTGGCATCTATGATTTGTATACTCCACCCTTGACATGGAAAATTGTTTAAATATGTATTCCATTACTGTTTAGGAATCAAGGCATGCAAGAACAGATAGTGAAGTGACGGAAGGATTCTCACTGACGTCATTTCAACTTTGACCTTTCACGAGATATTTTCTCGTGAGAGGTCATAACCTATGACTTCATCATCTAGCCATCTCTTCGTCATTCGCGACGAACCAGCAGACTGGACGGACTTGGTACTACGCACCTGGTTGTCTGAACGGAACACCACCATGAGTACGTCGACTACTCCGGCGGGCGAGCCTAGAACACTGCAGCATGTGGAGCCGGGCGCTACTCCTTCGACCCCGACTGGAGTTAAGAAACACTACAAGGGCGCTAAAGGTCTGTACCAGGTCGAGTTTGTCGTTGTAGTGAAAAAAAAATTGTTTTTTGCTTAGAGTGTGTCGTTATTTTGTAGGCGACGTGAGTGCCAAGAGTTTTGAATTTTTGGGTTCCCAATTTAACGTAAATATGGATAAGAGCGCAAAATTCTGGTGGACTGTATTGTTAGCAATGGCACCTACTAGCTGCATAGGGAAGTCATTATTGCCCTGATGATCATCGAAATGTCGGTGAGAAATAATTTCCAAAAATATGTGGCCTCTTGAAAACATGCGATTGTTAGGACATTTTATCCGTCATTCAATCAACTGACGAAATTATTAGCGCTCACAAATTAAGTCTTGCTTCTTGCAGATTTCAGCTATATTATTTATTTCCACCAACTTGGTCAAACAGCTATATAGTGCCCATATACAAATCAGGAAGAAAAGACGACACTAACAACTATCGCGGTATTTCCATTTCGAGCTGTCCCAGAAAACTGTTTACCTTTATACTATACAGAAGAATCTCCTCTTTTCTCGAGGAAAACGAAATACTCAAACCTAACCAAACTGGATTCCGGAAAAACTACAGAACATCAGATAATATATCTGTCCTGAAAACATTAATATCGAAATACACACAATCAAGAAAACAACTCTTCGCCTGCTTCGTGGACTTCAATTTGGCATGAGGGCCTTCTATTTAAAATTCTATCAAATGACCCGGACATGTCAAGTTCCACGGTAGTGTAAGAAACCAGACATTGCCAGATATTCTTGTTTTCGTGCAGTGAGGAGTTAGGCAGGGTTGCGTTCTAAGCCCTTCGCTTTTTAATCTGTATATAAGTGACTTGGTATGTGAACTGAATGCGGGAGATTTTGATGCGCCCCTGTTAAATAAATTCAGCGTATCAAGTCTATTTTACGCAGACGACCTCGTAATTAGACAATTGAAAATCAATGCAAAATCTGAAGAGAACGTCCATAGCTAGTTCCATCAATCCCCCCTGTAAACTAAAACTATGCAATCTCAAAGCAGATGTTTGAAATCAGTTCATCATCATCATCATCAAAATGACCCCGAAATCAGTTGAAAGCAGGATAAGACTGGTTGGTTTGATCGCTGGCCTGACATGTGCTGACATTGTGTCCACAGAGGCTGTGGCCCGAAAGAAGGCGCCAAAGAAGACTGAGAAGGAGAAGACGACTGTGCAGAAGAGTTCTCTCCCGCAGAAGAGTGAGGAGAAGGATCCGCAGTAGAGGCAGCAGCTGCAGAGAGGCAGCAGCTGTGGAGAGAGAAAAGGCGGCCATAGAGAGGGAGAAGGCAGCCGCAGAAAGAAAGGCTGCTGTAGAGAAAAAGGCAAATGCAGCGAAGAAGGCAGAAGTCACAGGTCAGTATTACAATCTTCATTATGTTTTCTTCTTGGGAGCTCGGGTACTTCTGGTAAGAGTCCCAGGAATGAAATGTATTTTTTGAATAGGGGTAGTCGATGTGAGGAGGAGCTTCAGCCATATTAAGCCTCTCCAAAAAATTATGGAGATGTGTAGGGGTGGGCCATTTTCCCATCATATCATCATTTACCCTCTACCCTGAATCCTATTTTGTCTGTAGATACCAAAATTCACCAGTCCCATGAGAAAGGAAGACGTAATATATATCAAACTAGCATCTGTCCAAAAGTATAAATACCACGTGTCAGGAGGCGCGAGACTGAAGTTTGCTCTTGCACTTCAGGCTTCCGGAACACGATGCATGGGACTATCAGACAGTAAAAGATGCATTGCTGAGGAGGTATAACCTCACCGAAGATGGATTCAGAATGAAGTTCCGCCAAAATAAACCTGACCGTGGAGAAAAACCGCAGCAGTTTGTGGTGCGACTAACAAATTACCTGGAGAGGTGGGTCGAGCTTTTGGGAAGGCAAAGCTTCTGACTGCCAAGAAACTCGTGCATAGCATATACCTCTGGATCCAAACCTGGACATACACATCAACCGCAGTGTCCTTACAAACTGAAATACGGCAGCCTATCTGATATTGAGCGATGCATTCTACAAGAAATCCTTTGAAAACACGGCGACGACTTGTCGGCAAAAGACATGCTTCACACATACATTGAATTAATTCAATCTATAGGAGAGGTAGCTACTCGTTTGAGAATCAAAAGCCTCTGTTTGTGAAAGGTTGCTAGTTTTCTTGCAAGAAAGAAGTGTGAGAGTGAGAGGGTGGTTGGACAATCTGTCCAATAACGACTAGTGTAAGTATATCACCATCCTGACATCTGCAAGTAAGCAGAGAGACAAAATCCACAAGCTGTATGATGACCGTCATGACCACATCAAAGAAACAAAGAAGTAACAAAAAGACGACCTGAAGAGACACCAGAAAAAGAGAGAAAGAACGTCCAACTGAAGAATGAGCAAAGAGTTGCTTGCTTTTTATGAACTCTCAGGGTCCGGCATCAATGACAATCAACAGAGGAATATGAAGCAGCTTCAGTACCTGTGAGCAGAAAACAGCGCCTACCCAGCTCAGCTTTTCTGCTAACAGGAAAGAGTTTGATCTGGAACATTTAAAATCAAACTTATGGGAAGTCCTCTCCTACCCTGCCCCTTCCAACACGTCTGGTCCTGTCCAAAATGCAGAAGAGCCACAAACAGAAAAGCAAGCAAGTTAACTAGGGGTGGGATGGGCAGGACTTTTTTTATACAACTTACAGGTTACAATTATTTTAGAAATTAGATGATGTGTGAACTTAGGTAAGTACCGGTAAAGCATTTAATTTACGTATTTAATTTAGTGGATGTCCAGAATTTGGGGGGGTAATTAACCACCTCCCTGCTACCTCTAGGTCAATAATACATGCAGAAGTTTAAGGACCCCATGTGTTGTTGCTTTCATTGCCTTACTGACAACAAAAGTTTTGTAATAGTCAAATATTTTATATTTGAATGAATTTCCGGACAGTTTTGAACCTAACGCTAACAGGGTGGGAGGGGTGGTATTGCGTGGTATGCACAGTAAGGGAAGTGGAACCTTACCGATTTCGTTGTACGTTGGCTTTTGGAACGACATATGATTGCGTACTAGTAGTTTACCTGGGAAGTTAAATCAATAATTTATTTTTTTACCGATATTTATTGTTCACCTTGTAATGTCCGATTAATTTGAGAAACTGAGAAGGAGGACATGTAAACCTTGAGGCAACTGTAGAACGTTTGACCAAAAAGCTGAAAGATCTACAGAGAACGCTGAGATGCAGGAGATCCAATCTTTCATGGAAAGTGAATCTGTGAAAACATTCCATGAAGGAGAGTATTGCTGAAGTCCGTTAAGCGGTGATGGACCTTTTGACATTCGGTGTATCAATGTCCTAAAATAAACTCACTGACAAGACCGTGGAAAGGTTCATGAGCAAGGGCCTGAAGTCGAGCTGCTTGTAGAAGCTAAAATTGTAGCTCGGCGCCAGGTGGCAGAAACAATCCTATCCGATCCAAATATTTGAAAATAACCAGAATGTTTTGACAAGGAAAATGTTTTCAAAATAAGATTACATAAGTAATTTTACATACTTTGAATCTTGTCGTGTTTTGTTTCGATGTTGCTCAAAAAGACGATCATTTTCTGTTTTCAGGAAGGCCTTGCCTTTTATATATTTTTCGTCATCTATGAGGAAGATAAAACTTTTTGTTTTGGGGATTTTTTAATTTTTGATTTTAAACAAAGTTACAGTCAAAAATATGCAGTTTTCGCACTTAATTATCAATAATTCAAAATCGAAGGCATTTTTTTAAAATCCCAAAAAAAAACTCTAGGGAAAATCATTGCGGTCATTTTGAGCCGTCAATGAGTTAATTTGGACTCTTCTTGGTCGCGATCTTAAACGATGTTTGCACGCATGTCATGCCGCACCAGATTCAAGATCCACCTGAAAGACATTCCATCAAATCATGGTTTTTAACACAGCAAAACCATGATAAATCTTTAACAATATATATTAACAACATAATTTATACATCAGTGTATCCCATATCGACACATAATACCATCACACACTTCAGAAAAAACACAAAGAACCATCAAACAAGGGCAAACGTTTTGGAAATATATAACACATGTTCAGCCTAAAGTTGGGTGGGTCTTCGAGTTGATTTATGTGAAAACATTGCCTAAAACATATGCGACACCTTCTCTGCTGTCATTTCATTCATGAGAAACATGGCAGATAAGAAGCACAACGTGTACAGTAGTCGCAGGATAATTAGACTCAATAAGGCCTACAAAGTCCTGGAGAGACTTTTACAAGGCGACGAACACAAGTACCGAAAGTGGACCCATCATACGACACTTCACGAGGCATTCACAACCATCTCTCAACTGATGCAGGTAGGAAAAGATTGTCATAACGTTCCTATAAGAAATAAGTGTAAGCTCTGTCATCATTACAATATGATCCATAATTTTAGGCTATTAGTTGGATTTTATGACCTTAAGATGGCTTGATTTATTTATTATTCAGCATTTGAAAAGAGATGTATAAGTTTTTATTCCAGATTTGAATTCGGGGCATGCCATAACCTTTGTGTACCAATTTTTCCCTTATATGTTTAAAACTTGTTGAGATATTGCAATTTCGCATATTTAATTAGTTGGCTTATCTGTGCGATCAAGTTGCTTTGGACCACATCCATATTTTTGTCATTTTTGGCAAACTATCCATCGAAGATATCTTGAGAAAAAATCGAGCATGAGCCACAATTTTTGTGTTTGTTAGATTGGTAGTAATAAAAAAGAAACATGTGAAAACTGTATGTCTATAGTTTTTCTCTATTCAGTTATTGCATCCGGATGGAAGCAAACCTTGCTTCACCCTACCAACTAGCAGCTGAACTTGACAAGTCAACCAATATGACCCTCCACCAGTGAGGACTAGCAGAAGTTTGGAGACTATGAAATAACGACAGACAAAGGCAGAACAGACTATTGGGTATTCTATCATTGAAGTTGAAGGGGGTGGGGGGGGGGGGGGGCAAAAGATCAACTAAATGGGCTCATGTTCATCATTCAAAAACTGGTGTACGAGTTCGAGTTGTCTGAGGATACATTGGCCAAACGTATTATCATCAAGATAAACAAACCCCATGGGGTATGGTCCCCAGTCAAAAATACTACAACTGCTACAGGCATACAGGGAAAAGATTTTGCCGGAAGTTATTGAGAACTGGGACAGGCATGAACCACATGTATTGCCAACGGCATGGCCTCATCGGATTTGCCACCTACAGCGATGAGGCCCTTAAGCAGTTGGAAGGAAAGAAAGTTGAGAGGACCCAGAGGGCCCTGGACGAGAATCACACTGAAACGATGAACTTATTCGGAATCTACGGATGTGGAGGAAAGTAGACAACCTGGCCAAGGAAACTCAAAGAACCAAACCCTGAAGAATCCAGGCTTGTACAGACGTGGCGCAGGATCAAAGACAAGTTTGTGATCTCTGTATCAGGAGATCAGAATGATATCCCCGGAGACTGTGCCAGTCAAGATGATCGAGATAACCACAGATGCAGAGGTAAGGTGACTTACTAATGATTTAAAAAACCTATGATTGAAAGTTTTCATACCTTTCGTGTAGCTATAGATAGCTGAACAATGGCTATTTATTTTCCTGCTTTGTAGGCAAACAAAATGTCACGCTGATCTGTGGGGGAGGTGCTGACAAAAAAAATAATAAACCTTCTCCGCCTTCCAAAGAAAAAAGAGATATCAGTGCAACGAGATATTTGTGCGCTTTCCCGGGGGTGGTCGACAGGTCAGCCAGAACAATAGGATCTGTACAGTTATGGGCACTGTCCGGATACTTTCAAACAGGAACACCATTGATGGGACCCTGGACAGTGCCCAGCTGCAGGTGATGTCACTCCAGAGGAGAAGATTACATGCCAATTCTGCCTTGACCGGCAAATCGAGGTGGCATTTTTGCCATGTGGCCACGTGTTTTGCACTGCACGTTCATGCGCCATTTCTGTCTGTCCAATCTGTAGGCCAGTGGTGAAGTATCATCTGAAGATATATCTCTAGGAAAGGCAAGGTTACTTTATAGTTTGTAACACTCCATACCGCATTTTCTCTCAAATTGGCCCACTTGAACTTGAACAATAAGCTTACCTGAAAACCTAGGTAGTTAGGTGTGGCCTTTACGGCCGACTGGTGTTTGTGCCCTCCTGTGCAAATTGAACACCTTGTGTGAATAGAATGTTCAATGTTCTAATAATATACAAATAACAAACCCTCTGAGGGCGAAAGGTAGAATTCACGTCAGATAATACAGCTTGAAGATGTCGAGCAACTCCGTCAATGTCTACACTAACAAGACACTATAGCCTTGTTAGGCCTGCATATTCATTGTGTCAAAACTGGAATGCTGATATCCATAATGTATTTGCTCTCAGACTGGTAATGTCAATTACTCAATGGAACTATTTCTCTGTACTGGAGAAGAGAGAGGATGTGAGGAAGCTGAAAGAAGAAAACAAAAAGTTGAAAGACGAAAGTACAAAGTTAAGGGAAGAAAATATGAGTTAAAGAAAGAAAAACATTTGAAAAAGCAGACTAGCCTACATTGGATTTTGTTTTGCTGTATTCAGATCGGAGCTCTTGAGACCATGGCCAAGAACAAACCAGGTGCCCGCGTTTGGTTTGAGGCCGATGCATGTGATCTGAAAGTTGCTTTCCAGACATCGATGAAGGACAAGTGGTCGGGAGACGTCGACCTTGGAGATGGGAGCGTGCAGAAGATGTACAGCGAGTGTCAGAGAAGACTGGCTCTTGTCAAGGAGGCGGGTCAGCTGTCAGACCGCGGCCGACTTGTGAAATACTTCTGTACACTTTTAGTGGATATGGCGGAGGCTCGAGGTCTGACAGCTGCCAATGACAAGTATGAGGCCATGTTCCATCAGCCCGACGTTAACTCCTATGTCGAAAAACTCAAAATGCTGGCATGGGAGAGGATTGAGTATAACACCCTTCTATAACAGGCGAAAGGTATACTATGACAGGTGAGGAGACTTTCAACACAGCTGCTGAAGGATTCTACAAGAACTGGGCAGTACCAGAGAAAAGGCAACGTGGAACCCAACGTGGTAAGATTCTGCTGTTGATGTTTTTTAACTTTTGCCATCCTCCGTAGAGATCAATCTACATAGCGCCAGGCTTTGAATCGCACAGGAAACAACAACTTGGGGCCGGAATTTCAGCGATTTTGAGGATGATTTTGTAATAGATAGAAGATGGGCGTGGCTTGATTATCTGAAAATAGGGATTGCCCCACCCACGAGGGGGTTCTTACATGGAGACTACCCCGAAGATTATTTTCAAGATGAATTAAGAACAATTCATATTAAGGATATTACATTATATTCTAAGTGTGTCAGAGTTACCCCTCATCAAACCTATCTTTATACAACGTATATGTTGAAAACTTTGGGAAAGTAATGGTACAAATATCTCTTTATTTATAAGCATCTATGTGTTTTTTGTTATCTTCCCCCATAACACTTTTATTACCCCCATAAACCAAACTGCGAAGCTTGGTCTTTTGTTTGGGTCTTTTGTTTTTAGAATGATTTTCTTTAGTGGACACTGGTGACTCTTTTGTTAGCTGTCAGTCACAATTTCCTGTACTTCAAAGGGATGTGTGAATCACCCTCTTCCCAGCCCACTGACCCTGTTACAGATGTCTGCACATGTCCTTTTGAAGAAAAGTTTTGTTATCCACAGATGTCTACAAATGTACATCCTCCAGAAGGCCGTTCATGTACATTCTGGTGTGCACCTGACACAAGAGTGAACAATTAAGATAAGTCTTCACTGTGTACAAAACATAAAACAGAAATGTACAGTCCTGCGTGGAAAACAGAATGGTGTAGACGTTTAGTATTGTTGGGGAGAAAACAAAAGGATTCCGTAGTTGTCATATTGTCACATCGTTCTATCAAGCAATTGTTTACCGAATCGCATGACAAATGAAGTCAACAGAATAGCAAAGTACATAACCACAATGTCACCGTATTT
>NC_049984.1:20063400-20065709 GCF_000003815.2 Branchiostoma floridae | reverse complement strand
TGTACAACTGCTCAGCTATCAATTTTGTTGCTACCTGATGCTGCTGAATAATCTACTTACAACAATTAACAGGACCCACTGTACTTTGACAACACCAGAACCTAACATTACTATATCTGAAATCTTTCTATATCATCTTCCCTTACACACAATACAGGAAGAGACTCTAACTACAGCAAGCACATTGACAGACTCATGTACCCAGACAGGATTAACAGATGACACCGAACACAAGGTCAGTATGAGTATGACATAAAACAAACATGGATGAACTGTCCTTATAACAAAGGAAGTCAACAGAATAGCAAAGGACGTAACCACAATGTCACCAAACTTCTAAAACAATCTACGTCACCTATCAATTTTGTTGCTATGCAGGAAGACACTTTAGCTACAGACACCATCTTGAATCCAGACAGCACCATGATGACCTACCTCACTCCAGAAGCGATAGACAACCTGGCCACATGGCTTCAAACAGCAGACAACATCTTAACTCTTCTCAACAACTAAGCACCAGGTACCCCATATCTATATATATATAGAGAGAGAGAGTTATTTTTTTATATTATCCTTTCATAAAACATATATTTATATATACAAGATGACATGTTCCAAAAATCTTTATTTTTATATACCCATGATGAAATGTATGTGGTAATACTAGGCATTCATTAGGGACAGAATTGATAGAACTATGTACACCATTTAGAATCAGGCACTAGTGACACCTGACAGTATGTTTTTTGTAATTATCATTTCTGAAAGGTTACATAGCATGTTACAGTATTGTTGTTCAGGGTATCTACACACTGTAAAAGCTCAAGGAATTTAACAGAGATGTTGCAACATTGTACAAACTATGCTTATTTTCAATTTGTGAAAGTGTACCAAGCATGAGAAGCCTGGAACTTCAGTCCTGTGGTATAACAACCCATTTATTTTTCCTTCATGTCTTCCTTTCTGTGGAACGAAAATATAGCATTGTACTGTGATTACTTTTATGACATGTTTTCCATATAGTTTCACATTTTGTTCATAGTTGTTTATTAAACCATCACAGATATTTTTCCTATTTTTGTGTGTTGCATGTAGATTTAGCTTTTGTCCTTACACACACCTACACACAACTTAGTGATATACTCTAAGCATTGTCCATTGCCCGACATGACCAAACTTCCTCCAATGTACACAATAACCGATATATAACCATTTTACCTAGCATTTCTTTTCGCTATAGTAATAGGTTTTCAACAAAACCCGACAACTCAGGGAAATGATATCAAAGTTAACAATAATATATACGAACACATATGAAAACCATGATTGAATTAACTCTCGCTACAAAATGCATACAAACAGATTATTCAATAGTCACCTGTACCATGACTGCACGAACCTAACAGTAAAATGTAATACCAGACAATGCTGTTGAGATATTACCGTTGTGTTTGGCAACATGATGCGAATAAGACTGACATTAATGACCCATGGATGGCAAAAGTTAAAAACCTCTCTTTGTCAAAGGTTCCTACTTTTCTTGCAAAAAAGAAGTGTGAAGTGCGTCTTCGAGGGTAAGTCTCACGAGAAAGGATGCAGATGCGTCACAGATGCGTTTATCCGGCAGGGAAGGATAAATTTCTTCTGTTGCGTTGTGCAAGCAGGTAAAGATCCTGACGCACTGAAAGACATGTTGCTCGCATTGGGAAGTACAAAAAGGGGGATTTCCCCCTTTTTGTACTTCATTTGGCTTGATTTTTTGTGTCTTAACTTTGTCAGATTTTCAGCTCAAGTTGCAGGAGAAGGCTTCAAAATGTACTTGAGAAGGGTAAAATGCAACAGCTACAGAGAGGTGGGGGATCCCACCCCTATCCGGGCCACTAACACTTAAAATCATTACGTCACAGCCTAGATTAAGCAGCAACAACAGCTGGCTCTTTGCTCTGATGCACGTGGACACATTCGACGCCAGGAGGCGTAAGCTAACGCACTCATTTGCGACTCGGCTCCTGGCGTCTGAGAACGACATTATCAGAGTCCTATCTGATTCCGATGTTATGACAACAAGTTCGCTCTGGAAGATCTACCGTTAAGTACACAGACCACGTGTAAGAGTTACAGTGTAAATTGCCTTTTGATTTTATGTACGGGATACTTGTTCTTTTAAATGTATCGTCTACATGTAATTGTTTGCCCTTATGTTATGGTCCTGGGTGCCTGAAAATAAACTATTATAGAGAATAAACTATTATAGAGAATAATAAAGGGTTAATGCCCCGCCCCGAGGTGTATATGGTGAGATAATCCCT
>NC_049984.1:20058151-20063300 GCF_000003815.2 Branchiostoma floridae | reverse complement strand
ATGGCCATGGATGGGCAACCTCATGCTCAAGTTGATTATAATATTCTAATATCGTCTGCCCTGGCAATATCTTGTAAAATAGCTTGGGCATATCATGAGCACTTTTAAGCAGTGCACACTTGGTGTCCATGCAAAGGTATTACAGACTTCTATAGGAAGCTTGTGCTGTCAGAATATGAAATGACCATCCGTGGACGCAACAAAAGCAATGATGAGAAAACAATCATACGGTCAGACATAGAGACCTCTACCATATGTCCAGATCTGCCAGCGTTGTGGCCTTCGGAAATTACCGAACCAAACGACAAGTGCACCACTACCCAGTGTCAAGACTTCCGCCCCACTCGAGCTTGTTTGCGTTGATTACCTATCGGTCGAGAAATCCGTTGGGGGTCATGATAATATTTTGGTCATTACAGCCTATGTGAAGAGGGGTTCTGTCATGAAGATCCATGTCCGACGTCGGTCCTAGCTAGGGACTACTACTTCCTCAAAGGATACTCCTTACCGGTCGAGGTCGTGAGAAATATCATGGAGGATACACTGAACAAGTGCAAAAGAGAAGGAACACATGTTCCTGTCACTGTCTTTGATGGACAAACCATTCAACGACAGTGCCCCTGAATTTGGTCTGGTGGCAGGAGACAAGCTAGCTCAGCTTGTAGTGCAGTTAATGTTTCTTGGTTTCCTAACTGTCCAGACTTCAAACGGCGTAAGTTCTAGGTACATAGAGCGGCCTTTAAGGCCTATACTGGACAGCTTCATATAGATGACAGCCTCGTTGTTTCCCACACGTGTCATAATACATTATGAACAATGTTAATTAGTAGATAAAGGCCACAGGACATGGCAATGGGCATCCAGTGTACATCTTTGCATAGTCAAGGAAGTCAAAGTCACGCAGGATATGTAATAACATTTGGACAGATCGCGGAGATCCGGATGTGCCTTTCCTGAATACACCAAGCTCATTGATGCGACACAAGTGGTACTTTTTTCAAACTTGTTATGTTGTCAGTACTATTGATTAACAAAGTTATGTTGAAGAAAAAAAATTATTAATTCTTATATGTTGGGAAGAAAAGTTTAGTAGTATTTAGGGACATGACAGCGAAATAAAGAGAAAGTCGTCTAATGATGTTTAAGAAATTCACTTGACATAATGACACCTTCTGGACATGACACCCTAAATTTGTACAGGTCTCCCTTCCAATATAAAACAATGTAAGTAGAGCAATGCATCAGTTGTACTGCTGTATTGGAAAGTGAGCATCCCTCTCCTTGCAGCCAGGGGTTGAATGATGCAAGGAAACTACAATTATTGGGACTGAATTGCTGGGGCCTGGCCTTCTACACATTTTGGGTGTTGCTACATGTGATGAGTAGAACTACAACTTTTATTGCTGGATTTTACAATATTGTTTCTCATTCAATTATCACTGATAACCTATGACATGTATCAACTGTTGTTTTTGTCTATGGCAGATTCATGACATCCATGTGCGATTTCAAGACCCAAATAGAGCAGGAGACATCTGCTATATCTCTACATTAAAGGCCACATCAGTACGTTGCACAGATAAAAGGTGGGAAAGTAAACCTATAAGCCCTGCTGTGGCCAAAGAGCACCCCAAAGTACGCATTTCCTGCGACACGTTTATTCATACATTTCTAAAGCTGTTGCCCTGTCACAAGGAATGTATGGACACGAGAAGCATCCAATGTACCAACATATTGATTGTAAATTCCCTTCGTGATGTTCTTGATGACGGCGTTGGGCAATGCCTTGACCCCGAACGGAGGAAACCCCAACGGTGGTTGAGGTGAACCCAACGGACATGGAAACCCCACATTCCTCGATACAGAACCACCAATTACAAAAACAGCTTCATACTCTACACTTCCAGGCTCTGTAACAGCCGTCTAAACACGTCACAGACTCTCCAACTGTCCGCTACAAAACCCACCTTTTGTCATGACATTTCAAAGTGTAAAGTTCTGCTGTTGTCACAGCTTTGCTAATCGAACATTTCCTTGTCTTTTTTCTTTGTATTTTGATTTATTTTATCTTGGTACCTAAGTTTCGATAAGTAAAACTTACACAACAAAAAATGACTCATGGTTTTTATTATTACAAATGTTACCATTTTGCCATTATCATAACATTTGCCATTGCACTCTTGTTTACCATTATCCACACACTTAACAGTCAACTTGCCAGATCATACAAAAGGAGGCCACACCATGCCTGTAGACACTGTAGAAGACTGGTATTGAAATAGACATGACTGTTATTGTGCTCCAGGGTCGCGGCGAGGGGTCAAACTACCACCCTCACGGTGAGATCAGCATTTACATCAGGGAAAACATGAATTCAACATACAAGTGGAGGAGTTGAAGAAAGATACGGAAGGATGGCTGCAATAGAAACTACTCCTTAACAAAGAGCTAAAGAGTTAAGGACGTGCAGCTTGAGTATGAAAGCTTTTAAAGCTCTTTGCAGCAACCTGTACCCACATGCATGCTTGGGTACCAGAAGTGGGATATGATCGACTGGCTCTATCCCGTCAATGGCAACACTGCGCTGATGTGCAGTGTTTGCAAGCGGCACAGCATGCGCCAGCAAAACGGCGAGTACATCTGGAGCCGTGTCCCAAGCACCAGCCTGAGGCCTGACAAGATCTGGGAGCACCACAATTCAAAACAGGAAAAGGCACAGGCCTTGGAAAATGCCTGATTTCCGCTGAGGTGAATGGGGGCATTCGCCAGGCACTGGCAGTGAATGTAAGTACTGTCCATTTCAATGTTCAAAAATCTCAAAATGTCTTCTTGCACATGTCTCATTGCTTTTGCTCATTTGAGTTCTTTTCCTCTGCTGATCTTCCACTCCAGGTTTCCCTCAACCGATAAGCTGTCAAGGCAGCGCTCAAGGTGGTCTACCAACTGGCCAAGAAAAAAAATACCCCACCACACCAGCTTCAAACATTTACAAATATTGACATAATTTGGCTTCAGGAGTCAGAGAAGCGGAGACTGAAAACCCATGTGACGGGCTTGTCTTAATTGACTTCAGGTGTGGAGCACCGCTGAGACGCGCTGTCTGATCAGTCTCTGGTCTCAGGAGAAGATTCAGGAGCGTTTGGAGTCTGTCAGAAATAAGGACGGTGTGCAGATGTTGGTCGATGGCATGGCGGCCGAGGGCTACATTCGCACGGCCAAGCAAGTACGGGCTAAGTTTAAGGCCTTGAAGTATAAGTACAAAAAGCCAAGGAAGCAAACAGGAGAAGCGGCAGTGGACGTGTGAATAAGTTGTATGAGAGAACGAAAAGTATATCATTGAAATAAAAGAAGGAAATGTTACCCACATCCCTTTGATTATTTGTTACCCACATCCATTTCATTATTAATCTACTCCACCAATTCACCAGCAAAGTACTGTACGCTGCATCAACTCACCGCATTTGCGGGAAGTAGGCGGTATCTGGAGCCAGATAACCAACTGCGTTTGGAGAGGTCAAAGTTTCCAGACAAGAGAGAAGAGCTTCGAGGGAAACCGCCCCCGAAGACGGACCAAGCTGTTTATGGGGCGGAAGTGGCAGATCTCACATACAATCCCGCCAAAGAGGACACGGAATTACACGAATATTACCGTGCATGCATCGAAAATGACAAATTTTCAGTAACATTTATGTGTTTCATCAACTGACTAGTTATCTGAATTTTTTTTCATAAGTAAATTCTAACATGTACACGTCTGTAGATCTCTGCCTAATTCCATTGTCCGACATTCTTTTAAGACTTTTGCAAGCAGGAAGAACTTCCATCACAAAGGGTACAGGAAAGACTGGGAACTAAGTATTCAACAAAATCCCCACATACAGCATTGACAGGGTGCAGATTGACTGGATGCATACCTGCAAGGTTAGTGTTAACTTTGTTATTTCTAGATAGCGTGCTTGTAGACTGAAAAATCCACCATGTCTGTTTTGGGTCAAGTCTTAGGAAAGGAAAATGTTCCCACCAAATCTCCAGATTTTTCGATTTTCAACGACGCGTGACGATCCCTTAAGACAGCTGAAGACAGCTGTAGAATTAAGTTCACGAAGGAATGAAGTCAACATGTCTTCAAGTAGGACCTGTCTCGTCCGCTGTCCACCAACAAAAGATTTCATTTTGCCTGTGCCGATGTGGCCTCAACATCATACAGGCTACAAAATCAAGATAGAATTTGCTTATTATACTAGACTCCACTGCAGTCTCCAGTCATATAAATGTGCTTGCAATCAAATGGCATTTCAAAATAGTCCTATGTTTCTCAATTTCTTTTGACGTATTGCGTTTCTTATATCTGTTTACATGTATTTTAAATGAAGGATTAAACATTCCTAATGGTTTTTATTATTACTAATTTTACCTAACAGATCCCAGTAAAATAAAATCAGTAGCACACTCATAACAGTTGAGTCCACTTGCCAGATCACACAAAAGGAAGCCACACCATGTAGACACTGTAGAAGAATTTGGACTTCAGTCACAAGACGCCATCAGACAAAATGACAAATCTATGAATGATGATGACACACAGAATCAGGAAACTATTGACTGCAAGTTAGGAGAATGGAAGTTGCTAAAGTACTCTGCAGTTTCTATTGATCCAAACTTGGCAAGTGATGAAAGTCATCTTGATGAACACTTGGCGTCCCTTGGATTTATACGTGTGCCTCAAACGCAGATGGCAGCTGTTAGTTCATTTCCTTACGTTTGCAGCTAATTCAGATGGTCACTGATGAAGACATTAGTACAAAGATTTCCGAACCCCTGTCAATATTATTCCCAGACCTATTCTGTGTTGAGAAGTCATTCTGTGATGTTGATCAGAAACATTGGCAATATGGCTGAAAGCTGCAATGGTGGATGAATGGCTCAACAATGAGAATGTCTACAAAGAGCTTGCGCCCGAAGTGAACTTTCAGACTAATGCATTGCAGTACCTACGACGAGATGTAATCGTGCTGTCGCGGCATCAATGCCGTCCAAGGCCAAACCATTAAATCATTTACTACTTCACATAACTTTATAGCACGTCCAGCTTGATTGCAGAAAAAAAGTCTTTTTCATCTTCACCTGTTGCTTAAGATCCCTTTTATCT
>NC_049984.1:20045783-20052492 GCF_000003815.2 Branchiostoma floridae | reverse complement strand
TCCTTTTTCTGTTTTTAGATCGGAGTACAGGGCCAGGTAGAAAACTACAGCTGGGACATGGCAGACAGTTAAGCAAGCAACCAGCCAACCAACCAACCAACGCACCCACCCACCAACCAACCAACGAACCAGCCAGCCAAGCAACCAGCTAGCCAAGCAACCAGCCAGCCAAGCAACCAACGGAGCCAGCCAACCAACCAACCACTGTGTGACTTGGTGTCTGTGATGACAAACGTAACTGGCCACATACACAGAACAGAACGACAGTGTGATAGTTTTCCTGTGTTTAATGCCTGTTCCTGTTCTGTAATCTGTCCATGCTCGGTTCAAGTGTCTCCTATGATCTGTCCATGATCGGTTCAAGTGCTTCTGTGTAATTGATTCGCCCCGATCTAAGCCGGGCTCAGATCAAAGGCACATCAGTGTCCCTCCATGTATTGCCTATTTCAGTAGACTGTTTCTATGTGGAGATAGGTCGTAGGATATGTGGTAGAATATATTTGCAGTATATGTAGGCTAGGTATGTGAGGTAGATGTTATAGCCATACACACAGTTGGATATTTATCTGTTGGGTTATCCTGTATATATTAAAGGTGGATAAGACTTGTATGTATGTTTTGTCTTCATGTATGTCTTCTTTTTTTATCGGTCGTGATGTGAGTTACGCGTTTTGTTAATTTGTCATGCATATATTAATCAATAGATGTGGCCAGGTCTAATTTAATCAGAAGGTTATGTATTATATGTCTATACAACGAATGTGTCTTGCGTATGTTAGAGACATATTGTAGTGTGAAGTTCAAAGGTCGCGGTAGCGCAGGAGCTCTTCATGAGTTCGGAACGTGGCCAATTAGTCTTTGATGGATTTTAAGGTAATGGGGTCAAGTTGGCAACCAGTAGTCCTTATTGTCTTAGATTATAATCCGACCTGATGTGTGATCACTGTCAGCTATAATGTGTGATCACTGTCAGCTATAAATGTGTGATCACTGTCAGCTATAAATGTGTGATCACTGTCAGCTATAAATGTGTGATCACTGTCAGCTATAAATGTGTGATCACTGTCAGCTATAAATGTGTGATCACTGTCTGATGTGGAACCAACAGTTTTGGTGATGACTGATGAAGTGATGCAGACCCCATAATTTCCATCCATCATGCCTCAGGTTTCTGCTCATCTTCCGGTTCCTTCATCTGTGATAACAAAACCCATCATCTGTGTGGCCGTCCCAAGTACAACGCGATGCATATGATTGGAACATTGAACAGGTTCATGGAACCCAGTATAGCAGATATGGATTATCATGAGGGAAAGTAACCCCATTTCTTCTTTTGGACAAACTGAGTCTGAAACTGGGCCACATGTTGACACATTTGAAAGTAACCCCAGTTCTTCTTTAGGACAACCTGAGTCTGATTCTCTGATTGGCATTTCTGTGGTAATGTCTGTAACGCCAAGAGGTCCTGGTTTTTGGAAATTTAATCAAGACCTTTTAAATGACAATGCATTTGTCAAGGAGATCTCTAGCTTTATTTCTGAATTCTTTATGTTTAATAATGGTTCGGCCAATCCTCACATGGTATGGGAATCTTTCAAGTGTGCAGTTCGCGGCCAGATAATTAAATATTCGTCTTGGAAGCGGAAACAAAATAAAAATTCCGAATCACTCCTTACCAGTGAGATCGACAGCCTGCAGAAAATATTGGACGCATCCCCAGATAGTGACACCTTTCATAAGTTATAAAGGAAAAAATATGAACTAGAATTAATTTACCAAGCAAAAGCTAATAATTTGATCGCAAACAGAAGAGCCAAATTTATGGAGCAGGGCGAAAAATGTACGAAATTTTTCATGAACTTAGTTAGTAGGGGTCATGCAAGGAAAAACATGACGACACTTGTGACTTCAGATGGATTAATTATTTATATTATATTGATCTTCACGGAGCCTCAAAACATTCTGCAGGAGCAAGTAAAATTCTATGCTAACCTCTATGCCTTTCGGCAGGCAGCAGACCCCTCATATGCATGCCTTGAACCAACAGTGGAACCAACAGTTTTGGTGTGTTTGCCCATCTGTACATGACAGAAAGGCGCACCAGAAAACGGCGATCGGCAGATCAGATCAGCTGGCCGGGAAATTCCACGGCTGGAGATTGCAGACCTGGTGCAAGCAGCAATGCATCCTCCACATGGCCATGACTTGCAATATCTACCCCCTAGCAAAATGTGGGATTGTGTGGCAGGACATGATACTAGGTCCCGATCTGTCTGGCAGTGTACAGGGTGTAATGCAGGAATGCATCAAGAATGCTTCGCTGCCTACCATAGGCGATCAAGGCCAAAGCCTTACTAGTTAGTCCCCTAACTAACAAGGAGACATGTACACAGTTGACTAAATAGACTGATGTTTTTATTACTGCAGAAACATGTATTTGTCAATTCTGTCTAGCTTTTCAACAGTTCCTAGATATTTTGGTCACTCAGGGAGATATCATTTACATTTTGGATACTCAAGAAGACCTGCAGCAAAACACACCCCGAGACGACAGTGTTCCACACTCCCACTTCATGTCAGCCAGCAGCCCCCAAAAAGGAAAAGACACCTTTGATGAACACCGTCTGTGATCTACCAACTCGGCCTCCAAAACATCCATCCACAAAACGGATCGGCCATCATGCAGAAATGATGAAGTCTACCTTACTGGTCAGTGTCAGCGTGGGTACTACTGTGTAGCAAGAGCTGGAGACAAAAGTGGCATACATTGAGTCTGATCTGGAGGCTGTGGTTGACTGTGACATGGAGACTGATGAGGCAAGAAATGAATGGTTGGTGATCAACCATACAAAGTTGACACAGAAGGACAGGCAGATCCTATAAGAAGAACAGTGGCTAAATGATCAACTCTGCGCAGCATCTGATTAGCAATGAATATCCCCTCATTGATGTGTCACGGGATACAGTGATTTTGACGGCCAATCAGCAAGGCCCTGTCCCGGCATCCAGTGACTGTCTGCATGCAAATGCACAATGTTAAGGATCACTGGGTCGTGTCTACATCCATTGGGGGGAATATCACAGTGTATGATTCACTACAGCCATCCATGAAACCTGAGCTTCGCAGCCAGTTGGCCAATTTGTTCAAACCGTTTGCCTTCGGGGAAGATAGTATCATTCCTGTCACATCTTGCTGCAAATGAGGGCTCAAAACAGAGGAGTAAGTGTTGACCAAGGACGTTTACACATTTTGATATTTTTTTGGTAACAGACGCTTCAAGATTGCATTACATAGACAATGAAATCTTTTAAGCAAATGATGTCAACAGGCCCACTGTTAGGTTAAGGTTAAGGTGAATTAACTATCGTGCAGAAAAAAAACAAATAAGTAACTATTCCAGGATTGTGACAGTCAGTTTTTATCTTGCATTTCAATTACTAATATATCTTCATTCACAGCGTCGGCATGGCATCACACCTCAGGGACCACGCCAGAACTTAACGCCAACGGGACCACGCCCAAACTTAACGCCACTGGGACCACGCCCAAACTTAACGCCACTGGGACCACGCCCAAACTTAACGCCACTGGGACCTCGCCCAAACATAACGCCGCCGGCAGCATCCCCAGAGACATGCATGGCTTCAGCTGTCGGGGAAGCCCAGTCTGCTGTTTATGACGGGAGCGCAGAAATGCAGGCCCCACAGGCCCAGACCGGTGGAAGAGGTCAGTTGTAGACTAGAAAGGCCGACATTTGCTTAAGAGCAAATACAGCATATTTCAGCCATACCCCTTCCCACGCAACATTGGACTGTTCCAAATCACCCCTGCGCAAAAATGGAACATCCTCTTAACAATACATTATCCCCCAAAGTGGACTGGTATTGTGAATTGACTCCAGGTAAAAACAGAGCTTGCTTCTATTTTTCAGAAAATGACAATAATCACACCTTCCATTCAGAAAATTTTCATCATGACTGAAAATTGTTGAATGACTTCATGTAATGTCATTAACAATTTTCAGTACGATAACTAGGTGTAAGTTTAAAAAAGTATAAGCTCCTTGTGATGTGGGTACATTTATTATTGCAATGAACTTTTTTTATTCAAGTAGGGCATACGATTTAATAATTATCAAGCAGGTGCAGGTACTGTAGGAGCGTTTGTTTTCTTCAAGCTGTAAAACTGTTAAACTGTTTTACTTTGTATGCAATCAACCATCGAGCCTATTCTTATTTTAGTTTAACAACTTCCTGCCAGACCCGGAAGATACGATTGAACCTTGTTCGAGGATTTATTTTCGTCTGTCTGGTCAGTCTGTTCATACCCTGGCGCTGAGAGTGTTTTATTGGGCTGAAACTCTGGCAGTTTAAAGTTACTTACAATTTAAATGTTCAAAGTTTATGCCAAACAACAACAGCACTAGGAAATGTGGCCACTATAGACAGGTGGTCACTATAGAGAAAATGCTGATCTATTGACTAGGAGCCATACGTTACACATGATTTCAGTACACTGATCATAATCATATAAACATTGCACAGGTAAGCCAATTGTTTAGATGTACAATTAAGTTCAAATAATTCTGAAGAGAAATATTGATGAGAAAATAATCATTCTCGCCACTGTCTAACTTATAATTACGTATCAAAACTAAACGCAGATTTTCTAACTAACGCACCTTTCGCCGACTTCATCATAGGACCGCCGGCTATCAATCAAACACGGCTGTTGATTAGACTTAGAGTTTCAAACAGTCATGTGCTGTGTGCCTGTTGAGCTAAGTAAAGTTTGTTGTTTATGAGGTTTTAGTTGTCTTTGAAGCTTTGACCCGAAATATTTTAAAGTCAAACTGCTGAAGAGAAGTAAGTGACTGCTACGATTATCGTAGATATGGCCCTAAAAAAACTGATAAAAGAAGCCTTCTCAATAGCCTAAAATGCAAGAGCTTCCGGGGGGGGGGGGCTTCGCCCACCTGGGTCCCCCCCACAGTGGCCCTGCCCCTGGACCCCGCCAGGGACATTCGGCGGCCCCCGGACCCCTGTCCGACGCTTTGAAAAAATCCTGGCGAGAAGTCTGTACGGCCTGAGTCTTCAAGTTAACGTATTGTGTGGTCCCGCTTATGAATATTAATTAGCCTTCGCTTTCCTCTTCGCTGATTGGCTGAACCATTAATTGAATTAACTCTTCCTGCCGGCTAGACGCAGGTGCAGATGTCGGCTCTGTGGGGTGAACGTCCGAAAGGTCACGGCATGGAGAACGAAAGAAAACCAATTTCCCCTAAAAAAGTGCTGTAATTAAGCCTTTTACAGTACTTTATGCCAAAAATTTTACTTGGATCATTTTACCAACTATATTATGCCTATCTATACCAAATGTTACTCATACCAGGGTACAGGGGTGCAAAATATACCGTTATAAGACCGTCAACAACAGTCGCACGGAGCTAACAGCGCAGCGAAAATACCATCGCTAGCGTTTCAACTTCGGATAACAAGTTATAAGTACTGTTGAACTCAGTAACGTTAAAGTTTGTTTTTAGTTGCCTTTGACGGTTTGACCTGAAACAGTGTTACGCTAAACTCCTGAAGAGAAGTTAAGTGACTGCTGCGATTATCATAGATATGCCCCTAAGAACTGATACAATATAAAGCCTTCTGAATAGTCTAAAATGCGAGAGCCTTAGGCGGGCTTTGCTCCCCCTGGCGGGAACACTGCTATATACGGGATCATGAGGCCCCGCTTATGAATATTAATTAGCCTTTGGCCTCCTCTTCGCTGATTGGCTAGGTCTTTGATTCAATTAACTCTCCGGCTGACGCGCACAGGTGTGGCTCTGTGCGGGGTCACGGAAGGTCACGTCAGGAGGCCAAAAGAAAACAAATTTCCCCTCAGAAAAGTGCCAAAATTAATCATTTTAAAGTTGTTTATGTCAAAAATTTTACTTGAATCTTGTTACCAAGTATCTAATGCCTATCTATACCAAATTTCAGGTCATTTAATTGTAATACCAGGGTACAGGAGCCAAAAGTGTCCTTTTTTGGTCAAAAATTGGCCAAAAATCGCAAAAATAAGCATTTTGTTGCACTGTACACCAAAAGTGTTATTGAATTTATATGAAGGGATTATCAAGGCACATCTGTGTCAAATTTCAGCTCATTCGGTTGCAATACCAAGGTACAGGAGCCAAAAGTGTCCTTTTTTGGTCAAAAATTGGTCAAAAAATCGCAAAAATAAGCATTTTGTTGTACTGTACACCAAAATTGTTCTTAAATTTATATGGGGGCATTATCAAGGCACATCTCTGTCAAATTTCAGCTCATTTGGTTGTAATACCAGGGTACAGGGGCCAAAAGTGTCCTTTTTTGGTCAAAAATTGGTCAAAAAATCGCAAAAATAAGCATTTTGTTGTACTGTACACCAAAACTGATATTGAATCTATATGGGGGACTTATCAAGGCACATCTGTGCCAAATTGCAGCTCATTCGGTTATAATACCAGGGTACAGGGGGCCCAAATATACAGTTTTGGTCTTAAGATGACCAAAAAACCTTAATAAAATCATTTAAGAGACAGATATGGAAAAAATGAAAAAAACGCCCGAGGGTATTGGCCCACTCTACCCTTGTGCCAAATTTCAAGTCATTCGGTTGAGGAACAACGGAGATACCGTGTTCTGAAGATTTGACAGGAGAAAGAAAGAAACA
>NC_049984.1:19941404-20045683 GCF_000003815.2 Branchiostoma floridae | reverse complement strand
TTTCACCATACCTATGGTATGCCTGAAATATAAAAAGGAATATACCAATTACCTTAATAAAAGCCACTGAGTAAAGTTGCTTGTACAAATTGCGGTTATTAACAACTCCAGCTTTCGGACTACCACTGTCACATGAAGTTATATAAATTGAATAATGTTGTCCACAGACTATATATATGAAAACCAGTGTATTCATTGAACACTTGGACTGTCTTACAATATTTGCAGTACCAAGTACTAAGCCGCGTGTTTTATCACCTTGATGTAATTTGATAGAATACATGCATTACTTTTGTATTTACAGTTCCATTAGGACATCCAGGGAGAGGGGTGACTATCCAGGCAGCCACTGCTAACCAGCTCCCCTGGATAGACGATGGACAAAGGGTCCGGCTGATTGTACAAGAACTTTTCACCACCGTGGAACTGTCCCAGAATAATGTCTGTGGGAGCAACGGCTTTGGCCGCCTGGATCAAAACAGGCTGGAGGCCATATATGGTGAGCAAACATCCCTAAAAATTTGCATATTCCGTAAACTGATTTTGTAATTGACCCCGTTCACACTAAGTAAAACAACAAGCGGATTAAACTGCAAGGATCCGGATTGTTGTTTTTTACCTGGTTGGTAGCCACTCTCAAGTACATTTAATGTAGACCATTCATTGCGTTGAAGCTTTAGTACGGGAAGACGTTTTGCTACACAGGGGTTGCAAGTGAAGCCGGGAAACGCTTGGACACGTACTCAAAGCTCACGTCACATCTTTGACGGCTCCTTATTTGTTATGTCACACGTATAGATCACCAGAGAAGACATTTATCCGGCGCCATTGCCATCTCCTGGCACGTTACTCACAAGTGAAGTGTGTAGCACCATCTTTCAGTTGAACCCTAAGTTAGATGACAAGGGACGGAGGAAAGTACTGCGACAAGCAGAAGAGTGTGTTAGAGACATGCCAAATGTCCTGAAGGACACGCTCGTTATTCAACTGCAGCATCCCACACTGGTTTACTTCAAAGGTGAGCTACCCGAAACTTAATGCGGTATGAGCAAAATCACTGGAGTGCCCTGGGCACAGCACTAAGGAAGTACTCCCTACTTTGACCATCCCAGCAGCTAGAGGGGTGAATTGACCCCTATAAATACATAAACTAATAAAAATCTCAGACTGTCTACACACTGGAAACAAAGGCAGGGACAGATTAGCATAAAATACTGGTCAAAAATTCAAATATTTTTCTCTACTGGTTTTCAAGGAAACACTATCAAACCCTGCAGAATGATCCAGATAGCTGTAACAAAGTTACATAATCGAGGTCCTAATAACAGCAACTTTCAAATTTTGGGAAACCAACCTTGTGTTCAAATTGAAACTTTCAAGTCTGCTCTGCCAACTTTGTATCAAAATGTCTTTTTGTATCTACACATGATTGCAACTTGAAAATCTTCCTTATAACTGAATTAGCTCTGATATTTATGTGTCTAAAAATATGGCTAATAATGTGGTGTCTGTTTGCAAGCGTACCAACAGGGGCTATGTAGACTGTACATGTAACTGTCAGGTATGTCTCACAGTACCAGAGTAAGACAAGCCAGCATTTTCATTACTTTATATTCTGGGTTAGGTAAAGCTTTATGTATAATCATACTTTAATACCTAATGTAGTATCCTAATATCAAAATTGAATCGAAAATAAACTTGTGTTGGTTAGCCGTCTCAGCCAGCCTTCCCCGATGTGAACTCCACCACAGTGAACAGAAGACTGAGCTCTAGTAGTTTACGTTAGCCGAATTTATTGGGTGGTTTTATAGTACGGGGTTGGTCTTTAAGAAGATCAAATGTGAAATGCCTTTCCCATGTGCAACAGTGCTCACAATCGACTACACAGTACCACAAATAGTATTTCTTAAAGTCCTTCCGCCGTGCAGAGGACAAACTTTTCAGTAAAAGGATCCAAAGCCCCCACTATTCATGGCAAATAAAAGCATGACACAACTTGTTTCGCTTCTTTCAGTCTTCTCTTCAGAATCACTGAAAGTCTGTACACCACATGTTGTCGACAAATGTCATATCTATACGAATCTAATAGAAATTGAGGCAGTATCTGTGGATGGCCTAACATCGCGCCACGTGACGTGGGTTAAAATGACACACTGTACATCATGGAAACGTTATAACCGTAAATGTAAATGTAGTTTCGTGGCGAAGACGAGCCCAGAATGTACTGGATAATCTTATTACTCAAATGGAACATGTGCATGTACAAGAAAAAGTGTACACCTTTCACAGAAAGTTTGAGATACCTTCGTTGATTCCCTACAGGCACAGGCAGTAGCAGACTGCCGGGTCTTGCTGGTGGCTATAGCAGAGCCATCAGCAGGCAGTGATAAAGAATTTACTTTGATCAGTAAAGTTTGTCCTTCATGAAACGTGGGATATTCAAGGAGGCAAAAGAAATGAAAAATGAGGGAACTAGCGGACTACTATACTTTAACGACTAGTTGTCTGTTGTGCATTCATTCGCTTTGTTTATCGGAAATCCGATTACCTCTTTTCATGTTCCAGTTAATTAGTTGCCATAAGTGTAGACTTTCCTGATTTCTAATCATACAAACTAGACAGAATTATGCTTGACTATAGTACATGTTACGATATTGCCTAAATAGAAAAGTCGACAAAGATCTTAGTGGGATAGAAAAGAAAGCGTTAACACCCATTTGCTACATTTGACATTGCTTTCTTCCCTGTTGTCATTAAGCTTGATGCTAGATCCCGAGTTCCAGGCCAGCGCACAGCTAACGGCGTACTGGTGGGTGGCGTCCCCGGGGTCAAGCCAGGGAGAGTCGGGTAAAACACTACTTTGCTACATAGTGTCACTCTTTTAATTAGTTTCGATGTATAGAGGTAAATCTATGTAAGGTTTGACCCAATTCTTATGCATCTATATTAAATTACGCACTGGTTCAACACAATGATGTCATCTCTCACTGCAGCTTGTACTGAGCTGAACCTGACCAATGAAGGAAACGTCCTGGCAGTTTGTATTCCCGGCTGCGACGGCTGGGAGTGCTTGAAGGTGAGGTCTACAAACCAACTGGTTCACTATAGAAATGTTGACATTCTTCTGCGTGTGAGTCCGGTAGGGGGTCATAAGGCATAACCCAATCTTCTTTGCCTTTCAGAACGGCTCCTGACCACACGTGGGTTCACTGACATGATGGACCTGGCCGAGGAAGCCTTGGTCGGCGTCAGGCATGAAAGGTCAGTGAGCTGTTGATATACATACCTTGCTCCAAAGTTTGAAAATTCCTTAACTCCATTCTTGAATTATGTATTATTGAATCTCTTATTACATCTACATAATAGGAATTACTTCTATAATAGTAACAATATCTTCTTTTATCTGGGATGATTTAGGAAGGACCATCTGATTCATGTTCTCTCATTCTGCAAGAACCGCAGGACAACCTGTCCTATCCCTGGATGTGGGAAGATCGTGAGATGTTCCTGACCACAACGGTAACTCCCATTAAAAGTGACTCTCACATGTGATGACTGGAAGTGAAAGAAGTGCAGGATGATGGCGAACTTGTTGTGAAGTACATGAAAAGAAAGAAGTCGAAGAAAGAAGTCGAAGAAAGGAAAATGTACTTTCTTCTGGCCAAGGCGAGAATCTGAATATACAGTAGAGCCAAAGTTTATTCTTTGTACAGTGGCTAGATTTAGTGTGCTACCAAATAAAAATATATTAGGTAGAGACAGTATGATTCCAGATGCTGACTATGCTGAAATCCAGAGGAAGTATAACATCTATAAGCAAGGCTGCAAGGAGAAAATCAAAGTATGCAAAGAGCTCTGGGACAAACTGCCATTATGGTCCAAATGCCAAAACAACCACATTTAGACAATGAAACCCTGTCAACCACATGTAAACAGTGAAACCCTGGCAAAGCTCTGTGAACAGGTTAGTGCCCGCCTCACTGTGAATGCCGACAACAATCATCATACGAGAAGACACGCGGGCAGTGCTTCTCTCCCTTGTGGGGGGAATTGCGAAGAGTGACTTACAGCTTCCAAGTTTGGAGAAATCCATAAGAGAAGAAAAACCACACCATGTTCACACCTTGTCACAGACTTACTGTACAAAGGGCCTGTGACCTCCAAGTCTTTGCATTGGGGGAAGGACATGAGGAAGACGCCGTCCAGGCATACATGGCCAAAACCGGATATAAAGTAAGCCCTTGTTGCATTTATATAAACACAGAGTATGGATACTTGGCTGCCACACCAGATGGAAAAGTTGAGCAGCCCGATGGTGAGATGGGCTTGTTGGAGGTCAAGTGCCCATACTCTGCAGTAAAGGGCCCACATGCACTGTCGCCAGCTGAAGCGTCCAAAACCATCAAGTCATTTCCATTACAAGATATCAACGGCACACTACAACTATCCAAAAATCATCACTACTACTATCAAGTTCAGGGACAGCTCCACATCACATGTTATCAATGGGCAGACTTTGTAGTATGGACACCAGCAGGTATACACAATCATAGAATCCACCATGACATTACCTGCTGGAATACAATATTAATGTTCCCCCATCTGAAGTGGTCTTTCCTTAACTGTCTGTTACCGGAAGTGGCAAGCCCACGTCATCAAAGTATAACAATAAAAGAACGATCATGAACACGCCCAAAAAAGGAGACAGGACCATGCTAAATAAACAGTAACACCCAGTGTCAATTCTGCCTTGTATTTCCAAAATACTAGAACGGGCGGTTCACAACCAGTTACTGTACATGGATACCTTAACCCATACCAACAACTCTCACAATGCCAGTCCCTTTTCAGCCTTTTAGTATGTCTGCTAACCTTGGTCTACTAAACCATATTGGTAAAATCGAGTGCCTAATTGTCTAGATTTTAATGATACTTCATTGATCTGTTTGGACTGCACTGTAATCCAGTTTAAGTAAACGTCTAGTAAATGTGTATCAATACAAGGCAAACGAGTTTCTCATCCTGACTGGCCCCTTGCTCCTTTCCGTCAGAAATCGCAACTACAAAGTGCACTCTGAAGAAGAAGCTGCACTGCAGGTAACTGTGTCACAGCATATGTTTGAGAGATCAGAGGTAGATGTACTGGATTGACAGGTGCTCTCATTTGGTTTATAAACTGGCCTGATCATGGAACTGTGGCAGATTTTGCCAACGGCTTCAGCAGGAATGTGATGAAAAGGGTGACCAACCAGGACAACTTTGATCGCTACTTCGACTTAAGCATTGTAAGTACCAGTTGTAATTCAGGATAACATTGCCTTCCGCAGAGATCTCCTGATTTGCCACGAAGAAGCGGATGTAATCATCATACATCAGATAGCCAAGGCTGCTGAAAGTGGAATTCAAAGACTAAACGTCGTATGTGAGGACACAGACGTGATCGTCGTTCTGCTGCACTACTACACAGATTTGCAGCTGACTTGCCGTCTCACTAAGGAAGGATTGAGTTCTGAATGAGCTACTGTAGACATTAGGACAACTGCAAGCGAGCATGGGCACTTGCTTTCACAGCTGAGAGTGGTGTAGAACTGCGGAAATTGGCCATGTTGAGAACATGGGTGAGATCATTGAAGAAGCTATCGCATCCATGGCTGCCCGCTACAGGGCATGTACCCATTCGACAGTCCGGAAGACGCGGTCAGCTTCACCTTCACCGTCCAGAAAGAAATAGCACATGGAGTCCGTTTACCCTCCAAAGCAGCCAGTAGGATACAGTTGCATAGAAAGATGGGCCATTTGTGGGTACGGTCAAAAGTGTGCTGATGTAAGCTTTAGGGAATACCGCGGTGGAGACAATCGAAGATAAACACGTTTTCACTGTGAAATTTACTAGAAAGGGAACTGTGTGGAGGAAAGCATGGAAGAGCGAAGTAAGGAATTTAAAATGAAAGCTCATGGATTGTAAGTTAGTTGTTCAATACTTTGCACCTTAATCTCCCACTGGGAAGGAAAGAAATACTTCTAATAATATTGGCTTTGATTGGCTCACAGAGAAAAATGAATTTCCCGAGATTTTGAGTGATATACGCCTGCCGAGCTTTTTTGTAGGTTTGAGGCGATGTAAAAAGGGCCAAACACGTTCTGAAAAATAAAAATGACAGTTTGGAAAAGCCTTGGATCACGTCTGAGGGAAGTTGCACGGGAATGAGATAAAGCTTGCCTGTGGCTACAGCTTACTTGAAGATACAAAAGATTGTTGAGGCAAGTCAATTGAAGTTGCATAGTGAAACCAGCAAACGTCAAAGCAACTGGAAGCCAAATGAGAACTTGCAAACAAATGGAAGACATGTGCCGAGGAGTTGATTAGCCATTACAGGAGACAGATAGATATCAAGGACAGCTGACCACTGCCTGGCACTAACAGCCCACTACATTGACCAGGATTGTTCTCATCAACCACCAAGACATCTCCGACAAGTGGAGTAAAGATGAGGTAATTGTGACGCCGTCTTCCCAACCATCATGATCAGAGATAAGTTTCAACTGATTTATAAATTCTTCAACCTTTGCAATAAAGATATGTATCTCCCTCGTGACGATCTAAACTACAACTCCTTCCGCAAGCTCAATGATGTGTACCCCACTATTCTCCAGGGGATGGAATTTGGGATGGATATCTCAGTAATACTGTAAGTTTTAATACTCATCCTTTTTGTATGGTTTGAATAAAATAATACAAAGATTATAAAAATGCATTTTATTGCATTATTGCCTTTGCTGTCCATTATTCCGTTAACTTACCAACATTGATAATAGACTTTTAAATAAGAAGAGATTCTAAGCTTTCTTTTGAAGTAAAGCTTTTGGGGGTTTATTGGGAGGAGAGAAACAAAAATGTAGTAAAACAAAAGATGGTCTGAAGGGTCTGGAAACCCCAGCACTGAGACTACTTTTTGGTCAAAAACACCAGCAGCTTAAGGGTTAATTTGTAATATAAACCACTTGTTCCTCTTGTGTTAAGTGATAACATTAAGTACTTTACTAAGTATAAAATTAGGTACTATCCACCACCTATGGTTTAATGTCTTCTGTGAAGTAGGAATACAAATGCAAGCAGGGTCCATCAAAGATTCAAAGAAAGACAGAGTGAAATCAACGAAAAACGCCTTGAATCGCTCATGGAAAGGCAGCATCAAAAGAAAGAGGAGAACATTTCGGCTGAAAACAGCGGCCATGGCCGACAAAGTAATGAAAATGGGATGAGTGTGGAAAACACCTGAAATAGAGGGCAAGGTCAAAGCACTAAACAGAGAAAAATAGAATCTAGAAGCAGTTAAATTTCAGCTTCAATTCAACAAAAAAGTCCTCAAGGGAGAAGGAAGCAAGGAACTCTTTCAGGTAACAACAATAAAACACACCGTCACCAGTGAAGAAAAGATCATTCACCTGAAATAAGTCGTGATGAAGAGTGTGTCGGGAATAACAGATATTGAGCTTGACTCCGGAGGATGAAGATGATGACCAACAGTATGTCACATTGAAAGAACCGGTCGCTAGAACTGTACAAGAGATGCAAGCAATGGTGCACATTGCCGCGACTAATGTGAGGATCCTGGAAATGTTCTGGTCAACCCACATCGCGTCTGGCCATACAGAGAGTTAATGGACCTACGAAGTCATCAATCCATCAGGTTATGGTATCTTGCAAGGCTTAATCAAAATTCAATTTTGAGACATCTGAATACTGATTGTTATGACAATCAAACTGGTCTTACAGACTAGAAAGTAGATACAAGCTACTTGTTATCATTCACACATTACTGAGAACTTCCTCATGGTAGGCTACACCCACGAGCATGTAGATCAGTGTTCAGCCAGTTCAGCAACAGGTTGAATCGGAAGGATGGAAGGACGATCGGTGAGCTGGAGGAAGTACATCCTGATCAAAAGGTGGATAACTTTGTTGTGATGTGGGACATCAAAGGGCTTGGACTTGCTGCAGATAAGGTCATTGCTTCCGATCTGCATGACAACTATGATGTAACATGCTTGACTATGACTAAAACGCTGTGACACGTCTGGTCAGATATACATGGCCAGGAATTTATTGTTATGTCATTCATGCCTCTGTTCATGAAAATTGTACACGGCATTGGTCCATTAAGTGTACCATATACTATATACCAAGTTATCTCCAAGGGTACCCAAAAGTATACACATTTTTTCTGTTGTTACGTGGGGCATTGTACTAAAGAAGAATGTCAATTTACGTGTTAGTATATATATATATATATATTCATTGGCACGTGTTGATTAGCTTCTGTCTGTCTTTTTGACGTGCATAGTGAACGATGAATGACACAAGGCTTATGCAGCTAGATGGAGCCCTCCAATGGTACCTGGATTGGAAACAGAAAATCTTACATCTAAGGAAATAAAGACAAGTTATACTTTGATCTGTGCTCCATGGCATTTGACTTCAAGCCGTATGTACACACCGTGACATACCAGTTTCCTGGGATGAGGTTAGTGCCCGCCCACCCCCATATGCCGTGAGGATGCTGGGCAGAAAGCAGTACCTCAAAGCTTTCCGGCTGCTGCTACAACACCCTGCCACCAAACAGCAACTTATCACTGCATGTAAGGAGGGCATCATTCATGAGGTAAGCACAGAAAAACACAAAGAGGAGTTTTGTCAAGTAGACAAGTTCAGGAGAGTGTAAGTAGTCTCAATGATAATGTTGATGTTACTCATGTAAGGTACGAGCAAACATATGAACCAACCCATGTCCCAGATGGGCATGACACCAGAAATATTCTGCATCATTGCTATACAAGACATATATTTCTGAGAATTGTGTAGCTTGGTCTTCATGTGTATCATACCAATGTTTATATTGTAGCATCAAATGTAAAAAAACTTTTTCATTGATTCTTATTACAGCCTGATGACATTGATGATGAGTCCTGTCGGGGCTACAGGATGTTGTGATTCAAAAATTTGAGTTGATACAAGTTCCGCATCCATAAGACTTGGCAACACTGGTAATAAGGAATGTTTCGTGCATTTCATCAGTTTAGCACAAGTGAGAGCTTCAATCAACAATCTGATGTCTACTGCAGGGTAAGATATCATGCCCTTTATTACATCAATTTATTACAACAAGGGTTTTTGCGGGCCTGTTAGATACGAGGTACCGTGTGAGAATGTCCCCTTTCAACTATTAAACGACACTGCAATGAGTTATGTTGCAGGAAAATCCCGCATGCACTCATAAAGCCCTATAAGAATTGCAACAACAAGATTGCCAAACTGTATGTTTCCGTTTGGGCCCAATGGAAGATCCAAGGTAACAACAAGTAAGATATGTCTTTTCCGGATGTACACAGAAAGTTGGTTAAACACTCAATCGTGGGGGCTGTTTGTTTGTACCGACCAGGCGTACTTATTCAGATCCTCCTTCAGTTTGCTGAGGGCAGGGGTGTTGGCAACAGGTAGGTGCGAAGGACCAGGTGTGCACATGTTTGTCTTATCCATTTGTATTTGAAACAATTATGAACATAAATGAAGTTTTTAGGGTCAAAGATGGTGTACTTACTAATCGGTGGTTAGCTGATCGTAATCTGATATGGTGGGTATGAGGAAGAAATACACGCCTGACTAAAGCATACTTTGTAAGTTCTAAGAGAAATGTAATAATTTACGCAAATGTCTTGATATGTGCTGAGTACATGGACCGTAAAACTATAAGGAAATTACGATGAATAATAAGTATTATGACTAAGGGCAATGACAACTTGCATGGACATGTCAGAGTCTCGTGACCAAATGACATAGGGCAGACAGAGAGGGCATCAAGGGAAATGTTGTCTCCTGTTAGTACAGTATTATTAATGGTTCAAGTGTAATGACCATGTTGGTGCGATGGTCTCACATTCATCTTTTGGACGCCAAAATGGAAGCATACACACAAGGTACGTGTCTGAAATATGACTAAATACTTGTACGTGTCGAAATAACGTTAAAGTCCATGGCTTTCATTGCTTACTTTAAGATCTCTGTTGGGAAAAGATCATAGCATTACAACACGCGTGATGGAAAAGGAGGTACATGTTCTTATATCGTAAATATATCAACATGACTACTTTTGTCCTCGAAGCATTTCTGTAGTATTTTTAATGACTACATGCTTTTAGACCGGGATGTCCCGCTGGTACCAGGGTTGTCATTGACCTGACATAGACAGAGAGGCCAATATTGGAACAGGAGTAGAGTAGAGTAAAGTAGAATAGAGTAAAGTACATCGGTGAAATAGTTCTTAGTTACGGTTGAAAGAAGTAAAAGTCTACTTTACTGTACACTCTTTCCAACTACGTTTGAGCCTGGTAGAGTAGTGACGTGTATATCTCAACAGTGTATTCGCCAGGATTTTTACAGCATACCACATTTACGATAATCGCATACGTCATTTAACTGTGGTAGGGGCCACTTAACTGTGGATAGCCGAAAATAATCTGCCCAACATGTCTCAAGTACTTTGTACACATTGGAACTGGGTATTCACGTGAATGTTTGCCATATACTTTGCAGATTTTCAAAACAATCATTGGCCGAATCTGTTAGGTGTCTGTGTCCATGGCTACATATTGAATTGCTCTCTATGTTGTTTCTCTTTACAGAGTGTAAAGAAGCTGATGCAAGTATGTTGAATCAAGCTTTCATCTATCGTCATATCTTGAACAATTTCGTTCGATTAGGTTTAAATGTATCACGTGTAAAGAAACTTAGTGAAATTATAATACCATTATTTACTGCTTTCAACATGGACTTCATTTTACCCAGGCAAATATTTACTCATTTTACAGGCATCGCGGCTAAGGTAGACAGACTGCATCTATCAGCCAATATGCACGGCCTGACACTGGTAATTCACTAACATATTTCAGATGACTGAAATGTCCATTTATTACGTGCTTACGCGACACTTTGGCTCATCCTTAGTTTTCAAAGTAACCTAAATGTTTCGCGATCTGTCCGCCTCGATTTTCCTACTGCATCCAAGCAACTGATTTCCCGGTAAGATTTGATGGTTCCTATATTCTGATGAGCGCTGTTGTGTTCCAAATTCGCCTCTATTTTGGGAGGGTCCCTGATAGTGCAAGTTAGGTTTGACATGCGAATGGCGTTGTCTTTGATGCATTGATATCTCATTGTATGCCTTGTACCTGTGCCTTGATCTTGAACAATGTTGTGAGCCGTACAAAGTCCGAATAAAAGGAATGTAAACTTGACACCTCACCTTGTTTGAGCCTTGGTTTATGGTGAGAGTTGAGAGAAATAGAGTAAGCCAAATCCTAACCACTAGTTTAGACCTGAGGTCGTCACATTCAAAGAGCGGGTTAGCCCGTAAAAGATCCTAACGCCGACCTTGACCTAAGACCTCTAAGTCTATTTGCCACACCATGGAATAATTGGAGTAAGCAGGTCCCTAGCAAGCTAGGCCCGCTTGATGTAATGATAGCTGACTAACAATATATTTCCTTACTTTGGCCTACCACAACTGACCTATACCCGACTGTGGGCGAGGATGTTATCTCGAGTGACCGATTAAGTGATATCTTCCCCTGTGATAAGTAAACACGCAGATGGCTAGAGCTAGGCCGACGGACGTCTTCTAAAACGATTCTTTGGCAGATAAAGACTGCTTGGTTTGAGAACCTGCGTAGGGAAAGCCTGTTTGTTTGAACTTCACTGCTACCATCCCCAGGCCTTGGCTCTAGTCAGATGCTCGGTAGTAATTGAAATAATAATTAGTTATGGTACGTTATCAGATCGTTGACTGCACAAACCCGAGGGTAGTAAGTTGACATGTCAATCAAAGACAGAATGGGGTCATACGGAACAAGTTCTTAAGACCTTTGTTAAACTTTGCCAATTCTTAAAGTAGTGTTAAGAATCTAGAAAAGATGTAAGTGTTAGAAGTACAGTAATCACTGAATGTGTGCTATACCAAGTGTTATCTTTGGACAAGTAATGATACCGGTTGTAACCTTGAAGACTTTCTCCTACGGTCCCAATGAATGACAGGGAGGCTGATTCGCATTTGCTATTCAGATTTGGCCAAGGGGAGGATCCCAAAATTAACAGAATAAAAGTTGAAACTTTAGAAACTTCGACAGTCAGGAAGGCCTGACTCCAGGACTACTACTAAACGACCGCGCAGAAGTGCGGCCCAGCAGAGACTTCGACCAGACACTTGGCTTCAGAGTAGTGCTGCCGCTATCTTTGTAATAGACGACTTTGATTGGAATAACGACATTGGACTGAACGCCATCCTTGCCATTGTCTTCTCTCAGCTTACGACAACCAGTAGCCGGCTCCGTAACATACATGACGACCAAAAAAGACGTTTGCAATTGACGTAATAAAGACTCTGTGACTTTTCCCTCAGACACGACAACTGGTGACCAGCCTTGTTTGTCCTCACCGTTTACACATGAATGTATTCACTCATACTGTTCAAAGTTCCAGTGGATAGTACGCTGCATGTGTGGCTATCTTGGCTAGGAACACTTGTGGAACCCTTGGCCAGTCACTGATACGATACAAATACGATTTAAACATCCAACACACCCATCTAACTAAGCTGAACCAGCCCCCACTGAGCCAGAGGCACAGTCCCCGAAGTCTGGGTTTCCAAGAGACTGGACAGCTGTAACAATAGACCTGACTAACAAACCCTGAGTAAGTTGGATGTTCTGCCAAAACAAAAGCCAAATAACTAAACATCGATGTCATCAGTGATGTGTCACGATTTGATCAGCCACCAATTGTGACGTTTCACTGTAGCTATATATTGTTTTGGGAACCTCCGTTTATGATCAGATGTTTATGATCAGATCTGTGCTGACTTCATTTCAGAAAGATATTGGCTTTGTCGACCAGAGCATGACACTTCTCTGACGGAGGTGTCCATCTGTTGATATGGTCTGCACCAGTATATTGCGTTGATTGATGTTCGCCTCATCTCACGAGCTTCTGTACAGGAAATTAAAAAAAAAAATAACCAAGATTAGTTGTGTAACAATTTTTCTTCTGCCAGTTAACGCGATAGATATGTCTTCAAGTAGGTCTGGCAATAGCTGGTATTTTATAGCCAACAGAGAAGTGGAGACAGTTGATACACATTGTCGATAAAAACTAAAAACGTCTTAGTGGTTTGGAAACACATTAAAACAATGTTAAACACAAATTAGATGTGTGATATATTTAACGAGTTTGAGAATATTGCAAAGTAGACCGATCCGGTCCGCCAACACGTAAACAACATAATCCATCACAGATGTTAGCCGCGGTCGGCCCCACACTCAATTTTCTTGAGACATTTTGTCAGGAAATGCAGTCGAAAAACGGGTGAATATCATTGACATAGTACAAGGCCCTGGATAGCATCAGAAACTAGAAGTTAACGTTCAGGACGAAACCTAAGGGTATGGACGTATTGGTTGCGAGACACATTCCAAACGCTGCCTTACACAAAATGGCGTGGATAAAGAATACGGCAGAATCAATCTACGTTCCTAACCAAAAATTCGAAAACATAGACACACGGGCTACCACAATCTTCTTAAGTATTCTTCCTACATAATGACAAAAATAAGAGGACTTTTTGCCAGGGAAATTGCCCTCTTAGTACTAGAGCACCCACCTCACGCCACAGCCCTTCTCCAACTGAAGCTGCGTGACTGTACGACGGGAAATACTCTACATATGCATCCGCCGTCAAACTAGCCAGCTGTATGGCAGCAAATAATTAATCGTGAACAGCTATATTGTTTCAACTATTAGGCACATATTATACCAAAGCAGAAATAATACCAGTGATCTAAAATCGAGCTCTAATTCGATGACTGCTTCCTGGAACTATTTTCTGGCGGCACTTGTGTACATCCTGTCTGGGGAGGGTATTCGGTGGCGAGGGATAGCGAGGCTCACGTAGGGTTTGTTCAACGAGTGGATTACTTCCGTTTTCCTACCTACAGCGCTAGTCTCTGTAACCCCCACCGTTCAGGGGAACTACAGATTCTTCTCTGGGTACTAATTCCGATTCCCATTTTGTTTTAAGGTTGATTTTGTACATATATAGTGTTCACGTACTTCTGCTCCGCCCCTTGTTGATTTCGAGCCATCTCCGACAGTTCTGAGACTCTGTGCATTTTCGCTATCCTCAACAGATCGTTCTTCCTCGGTTCAGTTTTAATCCTTGCTAGTGCCGGTCCGTTGTTTTCTTGTCGCGGCAGAGTGCGGGAGGGTTCTGGCGTGTGCCACCCCTGACGTGGTTTTTCTTTTAAATGTCCAGTAGCAGCTCTGATTCTGACAGTAGTACCCTCCCTTATGATGAAGTGGTAGTGTTTAACAGACCTCCTCCCATTCCAGCAAGGAGAAGGGCCCCTAGGCCAGCCCGCCCTCACCCAAATCCTTTCCAGGGCCCCAACTTAATGAACCCTTTCTTACCCAACGCTGCGGCCGGGCACAACCCGGCCAACTGGGTTGGGAACCCTTTCGGCTACACCTTGCCTTATGCTCCGGCTTACGGAGCGGCGCTTTATAACATGCAGCCGGGGGGCGCGTACCCCCTCCTTGGGGGAAACCAGTATGCTCAGCCGGGGGTGGGGCCCCTCAACCCCTTTGGTCAAGCTCAGGGGCATATCCCGGCCAACCCTAACGTGGCTCAGCCGCTAGGGGCGGCCTTCACAACCCGGCCGTTGCGGGAGCGCCCCCTCAACACAACGCCCCGGTCGCCGGAGTGGCAAATCCCTTCGCGGGTCTCGTCCAACCACAGGCTGCCGCACCCTTCGCGGGAATGCCCAACGCGGTCCCCGCGCCCGCGAATCAGGGAGGGGCGCCCTACCCCCCGAAACCGTTTTCGTTGACGGCGCGCTTTTCAGGCACATCAGATGTCCGCTGGGAAGAGTTTGAGCTGCTCTTTAATAACGATAGAACATACGGCATGTGGCCAGACTCATTGGCTAAGGCTACGTTGCTGCGTCATCTTTCCGGTACAGCGCTGTCAACGTATACCTCTGCAGACCCTGCAGTAAAGAATGGGACTTGCAATGACGTTTTAAACTACCTACGGGCCATTTTCCAGAGCCCCACTTCACCTGAGTATTATGAGGCTGAAATGAACTCCTTAAGGCAGGGACAGGCAGAGAGTTTCCAGAGTTTTAAAGTGAGAGTTAGAAACTTGGTAGAGAAGGCTTACCCGGCGACGGCTAACCACACGCGCGAGTCGTTCGGCAAACGGCTGTTCTTAGACGGCCTGCGCGACGCTAACTTGGCATTTGAGGTCAGAAAATTTTCTCCGACGGACCTCCACTCTGCGCGGACTCAAGTGGAATTATTCGCTACCCTTTCGGCACGCCCGAATAGCTCCCAGCTTTCGGGAACCACTAGCGCCACGGCGGACGGGCAGGACACTAATCTTCCGCGCATTCTCTCGGATCATAAGACTGACATGGCCAAGTTACAGAGACACCATGAAAAACAGGTCAATGAAATCTGTAACCGCGTTCAGGCTTATCTCAACACCGGCCCGCCTGCTATCCCACCGAGAAATGGTGGCTAACACTAACAGGGCTCCACCCGCTACCTATTCCTCCTCGGCCATTCCTCCCCCAGGGTACCGGTGCCACCGTTGTAACAGTTCTGAACACCTTATCATGAACTGCCCACAGCGAAACGCACCCAAAGGGGGAAACGGACAGAGGCTGACCTAAAACAGGGGGGTCCGTCAGCTTCCACGAATGAAACCCCCCCTCCCAAATCACCCCCCCCCCCCCAAAACATCATCGGGAAGCTTTCATTTCAAGGGCAAAATTTTTTATCATTCCATTGACATTCTTATCGACTCCGGAGCCGATGTTTCTATTATGTCTGAAGCATGTTTTAATCAAATTCATCCCACTTCGCACGTTTCGTATGAACCCTATATAGGACCAAAACTAGCCTCTGTAGCGGGTGGACAGCTCAGCGTTTTAGGCGCAGTCTCTCTCCATATCACATGTGATTCGGTTGAATTTCCCCCCAAATTCCTGGTCTGCCGTGACTCCAAGACGCCTGCGCTCGTCGGCACAGATTTCATATTGGCCCATAGTACTGATCTCTCTCTGCGCCTGCGTACTTTAACCCTCAGCCTCGCTGCGTCTGTCATTAGCATACCAGTTTTCCGGAAGTGCAGTTCGGGTGTCCGTCGCGTGGTGGCGCTTTCTTCATCCACCGTCCCAGGTCACACCGCCTCACTTCTTCCGGGTCATGTGAGGGGGAAGCCCCCTTTTCCAAATAACTCTTCGGGTTTTGTCGAACCTTCTCTCCCGTCTTTGAACAAATTTGGCCTCTTAGGCGAATGCATTACACATACTCCCACTAATCGTTCTACTTTCGTCTTTGTAGTAAATGAAAACGATGCACCTGTTTCCATCCCAGCAGGCACTACTCTGGGACTTAAACATTCTTTTGATTCTTCTCCAGCTTCTAGTTCAGATTTTCCTATATCCGCGTACACACCCCTTCCGAGTTTCCACGTGACCCAACCAACTTGTGTAAACAATGGTGATGCACCGACGGAGGTTGAGGAGTCCACTGCCGACTTTCCAGTTTTTGTAAATAATGTTCAAACGCAGGATCCTTGTCAGCCTGTTAACAAATTGGAAGAACAAGAAGTTCGGGAAGAACTTGATACTCTGTTTGACCTCTCTTATGTAACCGACCCCGCCCAAAAGGCAGCTCTTCTTGATCTATTGGTAGAATTTTCTGATATAGTTTCACGTTCAGCTTATGACGTCACGACAACAGATGTTCTCACACATGACACTGACACCGGCAATGCTTCTCCTGTCTGATGGCCACCTCGTCGCACTTCACCACAGGCTAGGGCTACTATTAATGAAGAGATTGATAAATTGTTGTCTCTTGGGTTTATTTCCCCTTCCAATTCCCCATGGGGCGCCCCTATTGTTTTGGTTAATAAAAAGAATGGTTCTAAACGTCTTTGTATAGATTATCGAGGTCTAAACGCAGTAACTAAGAAGTCTTCTTGGCCACTTCCCCGAATTGACGATACTTTAGATTCCTTGTCAGGTTCTCAAATGTTTAGTACACTCGACCTTCGTTCGGGTTATCATCAAATTAAACTTGAACCGTCTGCCAGAGAGAAGACAGCATTTTGCACGTTTCGCGGATCCTACGAGTACAACTCGATGCCGTTCGGCCTTGCCACGGCGCCTAGCAGTTTTGCCCGCTTAATGGAGACGGTTTTGCGCGGTTTACAACCGAATACATGTTTAGCCTACTTAGATGACGTTATCGTACATTCCAGGCATGGCCTGTCCGATCACCTGTTAGGACTTAGAGCCGTGTTTCAACGGGTCCGGGATGCTAACCTAAGTCTGAACCCTGAGAAGTGTAAATTTCTGCAGTTGGAAGTAGAGTTTCTAGGGCACGTTATTTCGGGTCAGGGTGTCCGCACAGATCCAGCCAAAGTCCAAGCAGTAGCTAATTGGCCCGTTCCACAGACTGTGAAACATGTCCAACAATTCCTAGGCTTGGCAAACTACTACAGGCGCTTTATTCGTGATTTTTCCCTTATTGCCAAGCCTCTAACTGCTTTGACGCGTAAAAATGCTAAATTCGTTTGGTCCCAGGGGTGCGCAGACGCGTTCGAAACCCTCAAAACGGCTCTTACAACAGCCCCAGTACTGGGGTATCCAAATTTTGATCTCCCATTCATTGTAGATACGGATGCTTCGGATGCAGGGATAGGTGGTGTAATAAGTCAGGAGCAAGACGGTCTTGAGCGCGTCATTTTATATTATAGTCGATCGCTCTCTCCTGCGGAACAAAAGTACTGTGTTCATCGTCGCGAGATGCTCGCCGCTGTCGAAGTTATTACTAAACACGAATGCTATCTTTTGGGACCCCACCAATTCTTGTTAAGAACCGATAACACCGCCTTGAAATATCTTACTACTCTGAAAAACCCTCCCGGCCAGTTTTGTCGTTGGATCTTGCGGCTATGTCCCTACGATTTTCGCGCCGAACACCGACCAGGCGATAAACACACTACGAACGAGCGCCTCCGATCGCGAGCTCCACGCCGATGGAGAGGCTCGAGGACGACAACCAACTTACCGACTGCCATCATTTGTTACAGAATGACATCTGTCCTTACTGCAGGGCGAAGGTCGGTGGCGAACCAGCAGCTTGATCTGAATAGTAGTCACGGTTTAAACTAGTAGTTTGTCAGATATTACATATTAAACAGTAGCCCATATCTAGTCATAATGCAGGTCACTACCAATCTGTAAGTATAGTGTTTGATTTTTGTTTAAGTGGGAGGGGGTTGCACGTACCACTAGATGAGAGATCAAAGAATCAGGAATCCACCCTCCCTCCGCCGTAGTTTTCTCTTGTTAGTACCCCTAAGGAACGGCAGCACTTGATGTTCTTCCGTCTAAAGTACTCGGCGGGACTACGTCAAAACTGTCGATTTTTAGGCAGGAGTAGCCCCGGCACGAAATAATCTTGCTATCCCCCTTACCTACGTTTGTGGGTTGGCTATAGGGTGGGTATTCCCCGTTCCACACCTTTCCCGTTCGAGTCTACGAAGGTGGCCATCTGGGGTACCGTAACGCGACTTATGTCCCGTTTGATGGCAGAAACTGTAGGCATAGCCGTCTGCCCCGCAGATAATCCCGAGCCAAAGGACACGGAAAGAATTAACCTCCCTTAGAGAGATCCGTTCTCGTGGTAGGTGGTGCGTATAAAATACAGGATCATTCCTGTTCTTATCTCAAGGTCGTCGAATGTTGCGATGTCTGTGATGATGTGGCCTTTCACTCGAGTCTACACAGCAGTCGGTGGTTCTAGAGACCTTGTCCTAGGGCCTCCTTGAGGACCGTCAGAGGACAGACAACTTCTGGCAACCTTACATCTATACTTCCAGAACAGTTGCGAGTCTACAAATGCTCTCTTGCAAAGATGGCACTCATTTTTACCGCACGTGTTAGACAAGATCACTGAGACTATCAGAAAACTAGTTTCCTGGCAAGAGGAATAAATAGTCCTGACATATCTAGGCATGCCTGATAAATGGGGAGTGAGGCACGAGGTCCTTAAAAGGGAACCAACTTGATTGCTACAATCAAATACGACAAACAGGGAAGACAGAAAGAAACGACTGCTGTTCATGGGGAAACAAAATAACATTACTAGTAACAACACAGAAAGTGGCAAATCAACTGGAGAGAGAATTGCAAGAAACAGAGTTAACAACACAGGTGGATAGTAGATAAAGTGAGGCAGAGAACTGTGAAATTTGGGGTACAGTATTTCAAATTACTAAAACGGGCTTATCTCAGACCATTATTAAAGCTACTTTAGCCAAGGCAAAACATATTGTGGCAGCAGGGCAGGTTAGAAAGGCTTTCGTGGGACAAAAAAACGATTCGTAGCAAGCCAAACGTCTAAAATCCCACACTATGTCGAAGAAACAACAGGGGGGTTCCAGTGTGGCTGCATGGGATACAAAATCTAACACATTCTGTGCGCACACACTTGTGTCAGCCTTTCACTGCAACTACCTTTAAGTACCGAACAAAGTCTTCTTCGTTACACAACCTCTTGTTTATCCTCTTGCAGACGTTTCGGTGACTGTCTGTCACCTTCATCAGTACATAAATGAATTACTAACGTTATCAGTGCTATATGAACTATACATAGTGCAATACTCAGTTTTGTCGACAGGATAATTTCAGTGTGGGGCTAAAAGTCTAGGGCAGCGCCACGGTGGGGGTTTTATGCATTGTAGGGTACTCAGATGGCTTATTTTATCAGCTGTAGAACCATTGACCGAATCTGCTAGCTGTCTGTGTCCATTGCTATATACTGAATCGCTTTTTATTTTTTTTCTCCTTACAGAGTTCAAAGAGGCTGATTGAAGTATGTTGAATCGAACTTGAATTCTTATCATATCTGAAATACTTTTATAGGATTATGACTAAATGGATCATATGTAAACAAATTGGGGAAGTTAGAATGCTATTCTTTACTTTTGGAAACATAGATCCGAATTTTTTTTTTAAATAGGAATATCTCTACTCGTTTACAGGTATTCAGAACACCTTAAGAGACCTGAGATTAGCAGAGGCGTTTGACGTCCAGATGACCTTGGTAACACACTACGAGATTTTTGATAGAGAGATATGTCCATTTCTCAAGTGCTCAATTTGTTTTACCGGACCGAATTGCGTATAAATATTACTCTCCAAGCAGAGGTTAGGTTCCGGCTGCTTATTCTTAGTCGTTTTTATCGGGCTTTCTATTTTGTCATTTTTCTTGAAGTCCGCCAGCCAAAGGTTTTTAGACTTCAAGAAAAATGACACAATAGAAAGCCCGATAAAAACGACTAAAAATAACGTTAAAAAACAGCCGGAGCCTAACCTCTGCTTGGAGGGTATATAAATATGTCAAAATGAGTGATTTGTGTGGATGTTGTTCCTTTAAAGACATCTGCACCATATTGATTAAGCGATGCATGGCATTAAACATGGGTACACATATCAGTGCACGTAACGCAAAATTAGTGAGATGCAGATAGTGTACATAACGCCAACTTCAAGCTGCAGTACCACAACTTGTCGCCAGGATGCCCATCATCGAACTTGACCGTCGTTTTCCAAACCCCTAAATAACTACCGAATATAATGCAAAACGATCCACAGCGTCAAAAGTTATCTTGTACGCAAATACACACACACACAAACACACTCACCCCGCTGCACTCACGACAGAAAGCGCCAGCAGTACCATTTTCATACAAAAACTTGCTATACACAACCAACAATGCTCAAATACCAAATATCGAGACATTCCATCCACAGCTACCAAAGTTATTTGAGATTGACCTATATACTGGGTCACAAAAAATTTTCTAACCAAAACATGACCTTCTTGGCGAAGGTACAAATGGAAAATAGTACAAAAGAAGGACAGTTGACTTGGTCAGGCTCTTTGTAGAGTTATTTGCTTTCTTATATTGCTTAACCAATTCACGCCTGCAACGGCTGCTAATCCACTGCCTCAAATAAAAGAGTAGAGTACATTAGAGTAAATCCAGCCAGGTAGGAGTCAAACCTAACAAAACTATCACCAGCCCTCATTATCAGTACAGTTTTCATTCATTCATGTGTTTTTGTATTTGCAAAATTGTTCTTAAGGTTTTTCTTTTGCGCGAGTTAGCTAACACCAGGAACAAGAGCAAAAGGAACGAAACGTTATTTGTGGCCTTGACATCCAGCAAACCCATCTAACGAAGCTGAACCAGCCCCCACTGTACCAGAGGCACAGTCCCCGAAGTCTGGGTTTCCAAGAGGCTGGTCAACTGTAATAACAGACCTGGCTAACAAACCCTGAGTAAGCTGGATGTCCTGCCATTACCAATAGTTCTGCTCTGTGCTATGTTTGTCTCTGGGTGTACAGAAGAGTATTTACAGAAGAGTATTTACAGCCGCTGCTTTTGATCTCCTCAAGATGTTCATTTGTGACAGCATCCTCCTCTGGATATTGAGGTGATTTGCCATACTTCAGAGACCACCACACACGTGACATGCTGTACACCTCTGGGTTGATCTGTGAGAATGAGATACATACATTACTGCATAAGTTCAGCAGACGTGACCGTAGAACTAGAAACAGATGTTTGGCACAAGTAAAGATACAGGTTCGGCCTCCGGTACTTCAGTCCTTCTATATGATGCACATTTAAATAATCTCCAAGCCGATTATTAATAATTCAGTGAACACGAGTAGCGTGTGTGACCCGACCACGCCACCCAGGTCCTTTGTTCTCCGAAAAACGGACTTTCATTCGTAAAATTTCAAATAAAATATCGTCCACAGCCTACCAGTGCCACACCAAAGTTCCTGAAATATGTCAGAATATGTGCAGCAAATTCTAAGGCAGAAAAAATTAACCTATGATGTAATTTCCCATCTGTTACCTGAATTTTTGGTTACAAAAAGAACCTTTCAAAATCACGTATTAGATTTGACTCAAATACATGGAAAATTACTCATAAGACGTTTTATATTGTAAAATGAACCAAATTTGAGGCCTTTCTCCATTTTAGAAGCTTCATTTAATTTTTTTAAGCAGATTATTTCACTCGCAAATTTCAACCTTTTTTGTGTGCAAAAATTTAAAAATCACTTTAAAGTCACTTAGATGGAGATTTTGAACTCAAGAATGCAATATGATACTTAATTCCATTTTGGGCCACCTTGTTTGATCTTTTAAGTATGAAACTGCAAAAACTTTTTGAATCCCTTGCTAATATGGTAGCCACCAGAGTTAGGACAGTCGATGTTACATATTATGTATAACTTACAGGAAAATTAACCTATCAATGGCTAATATTGAGAGATACATGTGTTACTTTTCTAGTCCTGCTGTTTATCATAATTACATTGTATTACCAACTGCGCAGGGCAAGATATCAAGCACCAAGCCTACCGCACTTAGGGTGGCAACCCTGAGTTCCCGGTGCTTCTCCCTGGCCAATGAAATCATGGAGAAGTGGAGGCAGGGTAAATACCAGAAGCAAACGACTACCAATGTCTCACAGTCACTATTCAAGTGCCTGTGTGGCATTAACGATGAAGGACAGTTGTTCACACTCCTTCAGCGCTTCGCCAATGGCGAGATCCAGAAGAAGTTTGACTTCGGGGTTGAAGCCAAACGGATCAAGGTTAGTAATTTGAAGAAAGTGTCTTAATGAGATACATGTAACAGGGGTGCCCTATGGCATGCACCCTAACTTGGCACATGTTCTGCTGATTTCATCATCAACACCAGGAAGGGCACCGCTGGGCTCGATGACAACCAGATACCACAGCAGCGACAGAACATGGGTGCAAACATAAAAAACAAGCAATTGCTGAATACAGAAAAATGATGGAGACCAAACACAAGAATTTCAAAGTTAAGCAATGCGGGATGTTTGTCCACCCTGAGCACCAGTTCCTACATGCCACTCCAGATTTCATTTGTAGCTGTGACTGCTGTGGCCAGGGCTGTGGTGAGGTGAAGTGCCCACATTGTTTAAAGGATATGGACTTCCATGAGTATGTCAAGAGGCCGAGTGCATGCCTGTAAGAAGAACATGGGTATTACTAACAAGTGCAACAACAGCTGTTTGTGACCAGTAAAACTGCGACTTCGTTGTTTGTGCTGCACAGGATAACAGGCGGGCCGAGATAATCGTAGAATAAAACCAGACTTGCAACACTGGAACAATGTTGTGCCAAAGCTAGCTCAGTTTTGGAGGTATTGTGTTTTACCTGAGATCCTTGGCAGGTGGTACACACTTCTCATCTCCGAAAACACTGACTCGTTCAGCACAAAAAGTCAAGTAACCCAAGTGGCATGTAACTGCTCCTTTGTGGTAGATACATTTAACAATCCATATGTACAATGCCCATGTTGATTGCATGGGTTCTTGGAAATATGTCCAATCAACAACAACAAAAATACCACCCCTACAATCAGTAGTAGGTATCCTTCCATCTACAAACACTCAGTGTATATATTGGTAAATGGGATGTCGTACTACTGTAAGTCTGAGAAAAGGCTGAAGAAAGTTGTGGTTCGGGTGTTAGATTCTTCAGGAAATTATTTGCCAAAAGTGTTCCTACAGTATCGTTTTGTAGGCGACATGTGCCTGTTGTCAGAATGCCGCATGGCAATGACAGGAGGAGATATGCAACACCATATGTGACGAGAAACCCAAGTACACTCTAAATGATTTCTGATGAGAAAAAGAACAATCCCCTTGCTGGCCCTAGAAGATTTGTGCCACAGTCACAGATCTTTTGCCGGCTCCCAAGAGGGCAAAAACAAGATAAGGACATATTAAGGAATAGGGCTAGGCTGGGACCACGGCCAACCCTGACTCCGCCGGGACCACGGCCAAACTTGACACCACCGGGACCACGGCATGCCTGGAACCAACAGTTTTGGTGTGTTTGCCCATCTGTACATGACAGCAAGGCGCACCATGAAATGGGCAACAAAGGTGTCCATAGTAGAATCTCTAGTAGGTGACTTTGCCCCACCTGGCAAGATTAGCAGAAAACGGCGATCGGCAGATCAGATCAGAGCTGGCCCGGAAAATCCACGGCTGGAAAATCCACGCCAGTGCAAGCAGCAGCTCAATCCTCTACATGGCCTTGACCTGCAATATCGACCCCTAACAAAATGTGGGATTGTGTGGCAGGACATGATACTAGGTCCCGAACTGTCTGGCAGTGTACAGGGTGTGATGCAAGAATGCATCCAGAATGCTTCGCTGCCTCCTCATCATCTGTCGTCTATAGGCGACCAAGGCCAAGGCCTTACTAGTTAGTCCCTAACTAACAAGAATTTGACATGTACCCAGTTGACAACATACATGTGTCAATTCTGCCGAGCTTTTCAACAGTTCTCGAATATACTCAGGTACATAGTATACATTTCCATGATGTTGTGGAGAAAGTTTTAACTGTTCTGCAAATCCGACGAGCAAACTCCCCACACGACGCGTACACAGCTACAGAATTGTATGGCCAACTGGAGGAGGCAAATGCCGACGCACCAAGGGCTCTTGCCTCTATTATTGCCCTCGGAGAGGTCTTTCTTGCCACAATGTCTACAAAGAATTCCTGGCAAAGGACACCAATGCACAACTCCTGTATGGATGTATGGTGGAGTTTGGCTGGGAAAGTTTGGAAAGTCAGTTTACAGCACTACAAATAATCATCACATTTAAATACTTCACCACAAATATTCATTACCTCACATGTGAAACAAAATCATAGTTGTGAGTCAGTATTTATTTGTACAATGTATATGAAAAGGGATAATTCTCAGAAAGTGATTGAATAAATTCAACCGACCCTGCTTCAACAGCGGGTTCCACGTGACCGTATTCAACACGGGGAGGTGATCATATGTGCAGCAGGTCGATGGTTGTTAGCAATGTTGCCTACTTGCCTCTACTTGACTGTTGCCAGAATGAAACATGTATTAATTCTACAGCTGCAGATCTTCGTTACCGCTTTGACGGTTTACAGATGAAGACGATTCTCTACTACAAGGTACTGGGGATGTCCTGACAACAGTCTATATTTACCCATGAAAAGGTTTTGTTGGCGCATTCTTGTCTTAAAAGGAAAATTCTTCAATCAGGAAATTCAATGCTAGTTTGAATTCAGTGTTGTAGTCTGGTGTAACTGATTTCAAGCTGGAAAATTTCTTTATTTTCTGCGCTTTTCATTAAATCTCTCATTTACATTTTCATCATTTAGATTTCTGAACAAAGTATCTGTGTGATTAAACAAATTGACTTTACACGGTTCACCTTTTCAGCCAAACAGGCTGGAGACGTTGTTTGCCAAGCTGGACCTGAGGGCTGTGCTCCAGGACTGGTGGAACCCTAGAGGACTTAGTGTCCGCAGCCAGGACAGGTGGAACCCTAGAGGACTTAGTGTCCGCAGCTTGTCCTGTTTACAGCTTAGGAGCGAGCTGGACAGAGACCATTCTCTTTAACCGACTCATCGAAGAACGTGGAAGTGACCAGGTATGTATTTAAAAGATTGATATATCTGTTGTAAAAAATATTCGTAGGATAAAAGGAAAACATTTAAACAGCTTGTTACTTACACTAGTAATAGTTACTATCGTGTATGTATATGATTACACAAAGCGTCATTGACTACTCAGTACTAGTATGTAATGCATTGCACTATTAATTTATTTTTGCACAGATCCCATTTGTGCAGTTTGTAGACACTGAAGACAACAGGAGGTTGCAAAAAAAGTCCTGGCCTTCCACTGTGTGTGCCACAAGCTGGCACTGGCATGCTACGACACAAGTGTAGTGTAGTGTTTGATAAAGGTGCTGTAATGACCACCCTTGAACCATGTACGCTAGGCATTTATCTCTGTGATCCTTACACTAATTGTTTGTCAATACTGCCTGTGTCAGCACAAATATGGAATATAGTCTTCATCGACACACATAAGATTAGTGCTAAGCACGGAGGGAAGGGACAGAGTTTTTTAACTGTACATAAAGTTACACAAGCCAAGACGCGAGAGGAACTGGGTGAATTTGTGGAATGGCTACTAGTAGCTATATTGTAGAATGAATCCGAGTTCTGAGACAGAGTGGCAGCAATATTGGGGCATCAAACCCTGTGATGAGTGCCAAATAATTGATGGCATATCTGATGATACACTTTGACGTATTGAACTCATTGTATTACATTCTGTATAACAAAAAACGTATCCAATTAATGACTTGCTAATGCGATGAAGCTTCTTACAGTGTGTACGCTGTTCATGTAAATAGAACCTTCATTGATGCCAGATAAGCACAACAAATAGCCTAATCAGAACATTCTGACAAGGTAATAATGACAAGGTTTTACTAGAGGATCAATGACATTTTCGTTTTTGAGTTAATCTAAATAACTCACAGCAACTGAACATACCGCACCCTTTTGATTTTGATTGGCCTTGATTGCCACAAGAACAGCCAACAAAGTCGGTTACAAGACCTTCAGGCAAAAAAAAACATAAGTATGACAAATACCCGTTGCCGCCATGTGCGATGCGAAGTTGGGGTGGGGCCAAGGGCAAGGCAACCAGTACCAAGGAAAAGTGAAAATATTTTAATTACATTCATAAGTAAGCCTGAAGTTATATATATGTGTATAAAACCATGTACACGCTGGGAGCATGTTACCAACATGGAGACTGCATTATAGGTTGATGTGTCTATCTTGGTCATAGAAATCTGACTTTTCATTAATGTAGGGCTGTCTCCAGTGTCCATGCACAGGATGTTGTTGAACACAGTCATTATTTCATCCATGCAGGTGCGTGCACAGTGTTGGCGCAAACTGCAGGGCATATCAATCCGGAAGTACTACAAGGCAAAGAAGCAAAAACTACAGATGTGTAGTCTGGTGTGACAGGGATTTCGCCCCCCCCTCCCCCGGGGGCGAGATCACTAGCGTTTTCGCCCCCCTTTAGGGTTTTCGCCCCCCCCCCCCCCAATACTCGGCAGTCTTTTCGTCCCTCTAAGAATATTGCTTCTCGGAGGGTTCTCAAATGCAACTTGTTACTACATATTAGGCTTGCTACCTGGTACTATACTGCACCTGAGGAGTAACGTCTATGGTGTGTTACCTGGTACCTATATGGCACCTTATTACCTGAAGATGTTATACCTCGAAAGTCGATACTATATGGTTCGAGCCATTGAAATGAAAAAGACACTTTTTTGCAGTTGAGGTGGCATGAAGAGACAGCGCTATCGCAAACGTACGAATCAACTCCATCTACAGCACGGAGTAAGTTAGCTATATGTTTTCAATTTGTCACAGTATTTTCTTTCCTGTGCTGGAAATATTTCCAAAGCACTAACAAAAACACAAGTGAATAATAGTTTCTCATTATTAACACTATCTACGCGGAAGTTCATATACCTGTTGCGAAATGCTACAAAAACACTGGTGAAGTTCCAGTCTTAAGAAACACGGGTAAAACACCAGAGTTTCTAAATACTAGAAAAACAGTCATATTGGAGGTGGAGATACCCATAGGCTAGGTGCATATAACAAAATGTGCGTTATTCTAATGAAAAACGTATCCACATAAATAATAAAGACATTTAATACTTCTGCTGTCGTCAATTCATAGTATAGGCTTCATATTGGATATATATAGGTTGCTTGAGGACAGGTGAATACAATGAAATACATCTTAGGTCGAGACTCAAGTATATGCAATAATGGGTATACAAGGAACCCAACCCTCCTTGTCCGAACCAACTTCAACTGTCTTATCAATATGTAAATACGTTAATATTAATACTATGGATGTAGTTATGTATCAGACTCGTGTACTTTATATCATTCTGAAACTGCATTTTGTGATTTATACCAATCAACTTCTAAAATGTTATGTAAACCCGTTTTTTTTTTTGGGGGGGGGCGAAATTTTGGGGGGGGGGGGCGAGATCACGGGGGGGGGGGACGAAATCGCTGTCACACCGGCACAACAACATGGCAACAAAGGCCAAAAGAAGCCAACAATGAAGATCCTGAAGGCAAAGGCCTTAATTTCCAACTATGTGAAGTGCTATGGCCAACACCAAACAAACAAGGTCCAGCAGCACGTGCCAATTCCATCAAAAGGCAATATAACACACGCTTACTCACACACGCACACTCGCCATGTGAACAGATAGGCCTTGTGATCTCAGAGCAATGTGAGAGGAACAGGAGAGCGTCCACGGTACAAAAGTGTTCCCTAATATTGTCCTTGGCGACAATAGCACGTCTGATCCCCATGCACACGGCAGATTGTGAGCGTGGGTTTTCCACGCAGAACAGACTGAAAACAAAACTCATAAACGCCTCTACGTGCAACATTCTTTTGTGTATTGTGATCAACGGTCCACAGAAAAGGGGGATAAGCATCCCAGACGTGGGCTCGAGTGAAAAATAGGCGAATACTGCATTAAGTAGGGAGTTCGGTGTGTGGACAGACGAGGAGGCAAGCCCACACTTGGCTATATTCGCGGACACAGCCATCCAGAAGCAGTTGAAAGGATCGTACAGAAATCAGCATTGTTACGTGGAGGTAGCCGACGAGCTGGCCAGGAAAGGATACGTGAAAACCTGGAAGCAGTGCCGGACAAAAGTAAAAACTCAAGAGCAAAATACAAGGGTGCTTGCGACCACAACAACAGGAGTGGTAGGAAGCCCAAAACCTGCCTCTTCTACGAGGAAATGCATCGCATCTGGGGGAGAGACCCCAGCAGTCATGATGGAGAAAAGTTATTAGACATGTCTATTGTTCACTTGTTGCTACGTTACAAGACTTGTTCACCTGTCATTTTCTATAAGAGTAGACTTGTTCGCATGTTGTTATGTCAGAGTTAGACTAGTACACATGTTATGTAGTAGCCCCACCGACTAATGTAAACCATGCACCCGCTTTGATTGATAATTGGGGTTTCCCTGTCACGCCCCACGGTAACGTAAACATTGTCCACGCGCAAGGGATTTTCCAGGCCCAGCCCTCGGATCAGGCTCTTCGGAATGAGATGGAAACTCTTTTTGATCTCTCCTACATTGCTGACCCTGTACATAAGAACAGTCCTTTTCGATTTGTTGGTAGAGTTTGAAGATATAGTGTCTCGGTCCGCTCATGATGTCACCACGACATCTGTGATTACTCATGATATCGACACTGGCGATGCTGTCCCTATCCGTCTGCACCCTAAAACTATGAAACACGTTCAACAGTTTTTGGGCCTTGCCAACTACTACAGAAAGTTCATTCGTAATTTCTCTCAAATAGCCAGGCCCCTAACCAGTTTAACTTGCAAAGGTATTAAGTTTGTTTGGTCATCAGAATGTGAGGCCGCTTTTCAGACTCTTAAGTCTGCCCTCACTACAGCACCAGTTTTAGGTTACCCGGATTTTGACCAACCTTTTATCGTTGACACCGATGCGTCAGACGTCGGTATTACGGGGGTGTCATTAGTCAGGTTCAGGATGGCTTAGAACGTGTCATCTTATACTATAGCAGGTCTCTTTCGGCGGCCGACCGTAAGTACTGTGTTCATCGCCGGGAAATGTTGGCTGTGGTAGAAGTGATTACCAAACATGAGTTTTCTGTTAGGTCCTCACCCCTTCTTGTTACGTACTGCCAATACAGCCTTAAAGTACCTTGTAAATATGCGGAATCACCCAGGTCAGTGCGCCTTTCTCCTTATAACTTCCACGATGAGCATAGGCCTGGGGTCAAACATGTCAATGCTGATGTTATGAGTAAGCCCCCCTGCCATCGGAGTGGTATCGACACGACTGAGAAATCGGAACCTAACTCTACTGCTAACGTGGTACAAGTACGTAGCGGCTACCACTTTGTAAACCCGCCGATTTGGCGGCTAAGCAACGAACAGACCCTGTCTTAAGGCAACTTGTGGCCGACAAAGCCCATGGGGTCCGCACAACACTTAGTACTAGCTACTGAATGTTCTCACTTCAAAGCCATATTATAGCTATTTGACAAAATTTCGTAATTAATCTACTCCATCCATTTATCAGCGGAGTTCTGTAAGAAGCATTCTCTCATCACTTGTAAAGAAAGTAGACGGTTCCTAGAGCCAGATAATCAACTGCGTTTGGAGAGCTCGAGGTTCCCTGACAAGACTTCCGAGCTTCGAGGAAAACCGCCCACGATGACTGACCTAGCTGTATATGGGGGTTTGAAAGCTGGAAATACAGGAAAGTTTGGAACTCAGAGACAGAACGCAGCAATTGGATTTTACCAGCATAGAGTGGGGAATAATTCTGGTTGGAAACCACAGAAGGTTGTGGAGGATGGAGATAGCAGCTCTTCCTGAGGCATCAAAGAAGTCATGATGGAGGAAGCCGGGCAGAAGCTGACAGCCTTCAAAGACGTTGTTCACCTTGGCAAAAATGTAAGAACCAGAGTAACCATGGCCCCCAAGGGTACAAGATGTTCCCAGGACGAGACAAGGTAGAGGGGAAACCTTGTGAAGAATCGCTTTGGTAATGACGTACGCAAGACGCTTTCATTGTCCTTTATCATTGTTACGATCTGTTTTCTTGGCATTTTGAAAAAGAAGTGGACAGACTACCACCAATATAGAAATGTCAGTGTCATTTCTGAAGAACAGATCAAGGGAAATTGCCTGCACCAAGATGGGACGTCGAAATTTAAAAAAAAAATACCCAACCTTCGACGTGACGCTACCGTCTGGAAGGACACTGACAATGAGCATGTCAGAAATCCCAAGTGGGGACGCCGCTGGGATAACAGCAAGCTTTGAAGAGTCCTGTAGGGAGCTGGCTGAAGTGGTGTGCAATCCTGGTGAGGATGTAGCAAAGAAAACATCCATCAAGACAACAAACCCACTATTCAATCAGCAGCTACAGGACATGGTAGCTTTTTCTCGTAGTTGAAGACTACAACTTGGCTTTAGATACTAAAGTACCCTGAAGATATTTGAAGATGCAGTATGTCAGGGGAAAATCCCTTGAGATTTTATTTACGAAACAGGGTGAGTCCGATGCTGCAAGATTGATCAGGACTGCAAGTACTGCTTTCACCGTTCATGGCAGCGAGAAGTCTGTCGCACGTCATTATTTCAACACTCACATTTCACATAAGCACGGAGAAGACACCAACGACATGGTTACTTTCAGGGGAAACCGGTTTAACATCCTGTTCTACAACGCTGCTGCAGTCTATCATCACCACAAACATGTTATCACTTTTGTTTCCTCATGGCCTGACAAAAGGGCTTTTGAAAGCTGTGAAGGGATCGGGTGGCGCAGGCAATTTTGATAGTCACATGCAGCCTGTGCTGAGTCTGACTCTCTCGTTTTTGGTTACAAAGGTTGTCAAGAAGCGGGTATGGGCATGTTTGCCAAGCAGTTTGAGAAGTACATGAGCTGCACCCAACCAAGAACCCAGGCACTGACCACAACCCGTAGTTTCCCGTATGGAAGCCTACTATGTTAGGGAAATTATTATTTTTATCTTTGTGTCCATTAAAATGACTTGATGGAGAAATCACTGGTGCCTGGTAAGGAAGGTATTCAATGGAGGGGGACTACTCTGATCATTACTTTCATTCACCAGTGAAGATAACAGTGTTTCAGCAAGTTGGAAAACCAGATATGCTGATTCCGCTACAGCCTCTTAAGGGATACCGCTAGTGTGCCTACTGTGCCGTAACATTTACAAGAAGAAAGCATTTTATTGGGATTTCATTACATGGAGATTTCGTAACCTAGAGCGGTCGTCGTTTACAGCATGTGCATTTTGACTATTTACTTAAAATACATTTTCAATTATCAGTGCGACTATGACGAGGAAAATGAAGCAGAAAAGCGTCAAAGACAGCTTGAGCTACAGTGGGGAGAGGAAAACCGTATCCTGGGCGCGCTGGAGATGCTGTTCGACAGCCCAGACAAGCTGATCCGGGAGTTTCTGGTTCATAGTTATATCTGAGTCTGCAAACTCTTTTCCGCAAGGTGTTGGTAGGTGCTCTTAATTTTCTTAACTATGCAGGGAAGCTATTTCAGTTTACGTAATTCACATGGTACATTTTACCGTAGAACGTCGCCAGTGCATTTCACGACAAGCGTAAGGAAGACAAAAACTTTCAGATAAAGCGTAATTGAGCGTAAAAATGTCTGCCGTTACTCTTTATCTGGTCTTACAATTTCGTAACCCTTAGCAAATTTTTCCTCTTAACACCGTAGCGGCCACAGCCGAACAAGGAGAACAGTGGCTAAATGACAAGCACGTCAATACTGCACAGTAGCTGAGCAGCAATGAAGAACCCTCATTGATGGGTTACGGGATACAGTGATTCTGATGGCCAATCTGCAAGGAAGGCGGGAAGCCTGACTCCAGAACTACTCTTTAACAGCCGAGCAGAAGTGTGGAGTAGCAGAGACTTTCGACCGGACACTTAACTTGAGAGTAGTGCTGCCGCTATCTTAGACAACTTGGATTGGAATAAAGACTTTGCACTGAACATCATCCTTGCCATTGACAACCGGTGACCGGCTACATCGGTAATCATCGTTTACAACACTATCTGCATCCTTAAACATATGCACCAACTGTACTAGTGATCAACAATAACACCACAACCGGTTAACACGCGAGTTAGTTGAGTTGATTTCTACACCCATATTGTTCCTTGGTAACACGACTGAAGTACTTTAAGACGATTTATGCAGCGTTGCCTGGGCGAGCTAGACCTTGAAACACTACTTTTACTTGGACGACATCATTGTTTTCTCCAAAGATTTTGACGCACATTTGTCTCGCCAGACTCAAGTCAAGGATAAAAACTTCGGCCAGACAATTGCTATTTGTTCAAAGAAGGGTGACGTACTTAGGTCACGTTTCGGCAGATGGAGTAGCCAACAACCCAAAGAAATGTGCCGCATTGCGTGATAGGCCAAGTTTTATAGACTAGTAGAGATGTTAAGTCAAATATCAAACCAAAATATGTTGAGGACATTTGAGGGACGATTGGTCTTGTGCCTTTCTTTTCGACAGCTGCTGACAATTGATTGAAGGGGTTTACTTCCTCAAAAATTATAACTTGAACATCCAACATACCCATCTAACTAAGCTGAACCAGCCCCCACTGAGCCAGAGGCACAGTCCCCGAAGTCTGGGTTTCCAAGAGGCTGGACAGCTGTAACAATAAACGTGACTAACAACCCTAGAGTAAGTTGGATTTTCTGCCACAGTAACTAAACATCAATGTCATCAATGTTGCGTCACGATTTGATCCGCCACCAATGGTAATGTCTGCTTGTAGTTAAATATTGTTTTGGGAACCTCCTTTAATGATCAGATGTTGTAAGCTGTGCTGACTTCAGAAAGATGTTGGCTCTTCTGTATCGGTAGTGATCATCTGTTGATATGGTCTGCACCAGTATATTGCGTTGATTGATGTTCGCCTCATCTCACGAGCTTCTGTACGGGAAATGAAAAATAAAGAACCAAGATTAGTTGTGTAACAATTTTTTCTTTTGCCAGTTGACATCACAGATATGTCTTCAAGGAAGTCTGGCAATAGCTGGTACTTTAAGCCAACAGAGAAGTGGAGACAGTTGATACACATGGTCGATAAACACTTAAAAAACATAAACGCGACTTCATGGTTTAGAAACACATTAAACAATGTAAAACACAAATAAGCTGTGTGATATGTTCAACGAGTTCGAGAATATTGCAAAGTAGACCGATCTAGTCCACTAACACGTAAACAAGATAATCCATCACAGATGTCAGCCGCGGCCGGCCTCACACTTTCAATTCTATAGTCATTTTGTCACGAACTGCAGTCGAAAAACGGGTGAATATCACCGAAATAGTACAAGGCCCTGGATAGCATCAGAAACTAGAAGCTCGCGGCAAAAACTGAGGGGTATGGACACACTGACGTGTTGGTTACGAGACATCTCAAACGCTCACCTCACCTCAAACGCTGCATTACACAAAATGGCGTGGTCAAACAATACGTCAGAACAATCTATGTGTGATTGTTCCTAACCAAAAATTCATCAACATAGACATACGAACAACAAAAATCTTTAAAAGTACTCTTCCTACAAAATGACAAAAATAAGAGGACTATTTGCCAGGGAAAATGTCCTCTTAGTACTGGCTACGGAGTACCCACCTCTCGCCACCGCCCTTCTTCTCCAACTGAAGCTGCGAGATTGTGTGACGGGAAATAATGTACATATCCATCCGCCGTCAAAGTGGGCGGCTGTACAGCAGCATATAATTAATCGTGAACACCTACCTTTTTTTCTAATTAAGCACATATTCTACCAAAGAAGAAAATAGCAAAGCCAAAGATCTAAAATTGAGCTCTAATTCGATGAATGCTTCCTCCTTAGGTGGAACTATTTTCTGGCGGCACTTGTGTACATTCTGTCAGGGGAGGTATTCGGTGGCGAGGGATAGCGAGGCTCACGTAGGGTTTGTACAACGAGTGGATGTGGATAATGCAGAAAATGCAACTGGTTTTGAGTCGTGACTTTCACAGTTGCCTCATATAGCTTAATCATAACACAGTAAATTTCCCAAGCTTTTATAATCTTACCGACGAACAAAAATCCATCTTCTTGCTTAAGTCGTCCAACCCCTTTATATATGAAAATGTTGGACAATTCATCTTCTACTGCATACGGAAAAGAAGTCAAACCCATCAATTAGCTTCAGTAGAAATTGATTTAGTTTAGACGTTATTCTCTTTTTATTTATCTATGATTATCATTTCCCTTCTTTGTTAAGTATGTTTATGTATACCACTACTACCTTACCCTGTATGCAATTAGCCCTCGGGCATGAATTTGCAATAAAGATTAATAATAATATTTGTGATTTTTTTTCTGCGAATAAAAACAGCTGATAGGGTTTTTACATATTTACATAGTTAATATTTTTCTCCAAACAATCGTCAACAGACAATAGTGCAGAGTGCAGCATCTGTTTGAAGGATTTCGAACCCGGAAATAAGGTACTGCCACTGGTCTGTGAACACCTGTTCCACGTCGCATGTATCATCACGTGGTTGGACAAGCGTCGCATGTATCATCACGTGGTTGGACAAGCGTCGCATGTATCATCACGTGGTTGGACAAGGTATGTAAACCATCGTCCATGGTAATGTCGTAGTCATGCTGTTGATAATGGTCCTCATAGTTTTACACCAGTGAAATTTCTGGGTCTGAGTGTGAAACAAACGCAAAACAAAACAAATTGGCAGCTGTGGATTCCATATAGTTTTGCGCTGGGTACCAGGGTGCCTATCGACAGTCTTAGAGGCAGAAGGAATCAACACTTTTCCCACTTACAGAACGATTCCATATCACTCTTCACTCTTGGATCAGTCATAAAAGAAAGGTAACCAGTTAACATTACCAATACTAAGTTATTATTTGGGAAGAACATGTGAAATATAAAAAAACAACCAACTTACCGACTGCCATCATTATAGTGGTACCGTGCCATTTGGCAAGGTAGTGGTGAATTTCACCGCTCGCCTGTCACATGACTCGGCTGAGGAGAGCTACTGCCAAGTCAGACATACTTCTCTCCGCGAGTTCCCAGCGAAGTTTAATCTTTTACCAACCGCATCGGATCAGCCAACCGCTGGCAAGAGCTGAGAGAAACTCTTCGACATGTTCGGGGCTGGAAAACGCAAATCCAGGCCTCCGGTGCGGTTTGCCGATTACAAGGTCGACGGCGCCCACGCCTGGCCCGACTACACATCAGATCACGCATCAGAGCACGCATTTCAACGAGTGCCTCCGGTCGCGAGCTCCACGCCGATGGAGATGCTCGAGGACGACAACCAACTTACCGACTGCCATCATTTGTTACAGAATGACATCTGTCCTTACTGCAGGGCGAAGGTCGGTAGCGAACCAGCAGCTTGATCTGAATAGTAGTCACGGTTTAAACTAGTAGTTTGTCAGATATTACATATTAAACAGTAGCCCATATCTAGTCATAATGCAGGTCACTACCAATCTGTAAGTATAGTGTTTGATTTTTGTTTAAGTGGGAGGGGGTTGCACGTACCACTAGATGAGAGATCAAAGAATCAGGAATCCACCCTCCCTCCGCCGTAGTTTTCTCTTGTTAGTACCGGTTTAGTTTAGTGCTATCTGTTCAACTACTTCTGTAAGGTATTTTATATTTATAATTGTCAATATCAGATTGCCATTTAGTAATCATTAACCATTGCTGTCCCTAATCCACCTTCTTATTACTAAACAGACCATCTAATACTATGATAGTGCTCATGTAAGCCACATGTGAACTTACATTGTCAAATTCTACTTATTAACCATTTTACATTGTGTCCATTCCATAGTACCGCATCGCAGCCAGAACACAACACGATGAAGACCAAGTCCTGTACCGAAGAACAACCATAACCAGGCGAAAACGCCGAAGATATCATCCGTATAGAAGACGGCGAGACCAACAGGTATGTCTAATCAGCAACTAACCATATCGCAATCACACAACTGCACACAGATGACCTAGCTCTATAAAACCTTTCGACATATACTTATACAAACAACGCTTGGTAAATCCCTCTGGCAAATAAAACCACTGTCCTTTTCGTCCAATCAAGAGCCATCAATTGAACGTTTCCAAAACTTATCACTTACCCATCCAAAAGTCATCAACCTAAACCCAAATTGTTCAAGCGCACTTTAACATAGAATCTAAGGCTTCATTTACCAGTTTTCAGGACCAGCTTTGCTTTCAAGAACATCATGTACAGGACATGTTCTTGTTCCAATTAGAGTTGACAACGCATTTCGCCTCCAACACTTACTTCTGACACTGAATATGCTCAAAACGTCACATTTTCCATCCATAGCCTTATTGCACTTATTCTACACCAAATATACATTACCCTTGTTAACCACACGTCTATATCATTGCTACTAGTTCTACACAAAATATTTCCTGTGTAATGCTATGCAGATGTACATCATCAAAAGACTCTCAACTACAGTCTCTAGTGTACTTTGCATCATTTAAAAACATTGTTTGCTTCATTTCCATTATTCTTACTCCTGTCATATCCCAGGACTAAAAGATGCCGCCTTCAACATAGGAGACCTTCGCCTATCAGCACACAGAGCTCCTACACAGAATCCCTCTTGGCCTCCCCAACAGTGAGGATATCAAACTTTTGAAAGTCGACTCATGACAAAAACAGACATTGAGCAGACTCCATTTTCATCAGCACTCACAGATATGAGTGGGAACAAGAAGAACCCAGTAATGCAAATAGTGGAATGGCACATATCTGAGATGGACGATGGATCTGTTGGCTTTAAATAAAAGTGTCAAGATGGTACCTGGTATCTTCGTGGGCCCATAGACAAGGTGACCCAGGGCGAACATGTGTCGTCTACTGTCCAGCACCGGACGTGACAACATACAACAAAAGACACATTTTAAACCAAACGTTAGGGTATCTATGTTGCTTAATTTACCCAATAAATTGTGGACAGTGGGCTACTACAAATATTCTCTATTTGTTTTCATCGGCCAATATATAGTATGCTACTGTTTGCCATATTTATTGATAAACGAGACAATGTTAATCGTTCCTATTTGTGCTTTTTGAATGGATAACATGACTTGAATAGTACAGTCAACACACAGAAGGCTATATTGACTGCATAGATTTTTTTAGCAAACGGTAACGTAAGTAAACATTTATACTATAGAGTAACAGACTATCGAAAACCAGTGTATTGGCACTGAATAGGCTACCCAGGTGTTTCAAAATAAACAAACAAACAGACTCACTAGCTGGCATGACACCATTAACTCACTACCTAAACTATAAGCCAATGATGTTGAGCATAGTGAATTTGCATTGTGAATTTTGCATTCTATGTAGATCATGGGGAAGCCAAGGACGGAAATACAGAAGGCTTACAGAGAGAGAGTTGCTCGGGTTATGAAATACTACATACTAGCGGCTTTGGCAAACAAGGAAGCTTTAGGGGAAAGATGGGCAAAGGGATGAGAGAAGATGAGGAGACAGAAAGCAAAACGTGGTTCCACAATAATACTGAAGACCAAAATAGATTTCACTTAGAAGACAAGTGGTTATAGCAGTAAAATAAAACAAATGCAATACAACTTACAAGTTGGACAAAAGTAACATGTGATGCCCTGCCCCCCATTTTCCCTTCCTCATTGGTCATGTACTGCAGCAATGACGAAATGAGCTGCAAGCAGAGCATGCTTAAGGCTCTAAGAGTTGGCTTTGAACGAAGTCTCTTTGTGTCTTATCTATATGAGCTCAACTTTCCTCAGATCAATGCAATGTCATGGGATAAGAGGCAGTCATTTTGCTTATAAGATTCGCTTCTAAAAACTAGTGTCCAGAATTTGAAAAAAGCGTCAACAACAACGGACATCTGTTGATGTCGCCGGACCAGCATCATCTCAGGGAAAGAATCGTGGCAGCTATGGGGATTACAATGTGTTTCTAATAGGCGGATAAAAAACATGACGGGTATTTAATTGGTGCATTAAAACAGCAGAAATTACACCTGTTTGTTTTTGTTGGAAATTGAGTTTTTAACAAACACATTTCCATCCAGTTCGCAGAGCAGCTCGACGTGACGGGTGTCAGAGCAGGCTTGATGGAGGGGGAAAGTGGCGGTGTCGACACTAAAACCGTTGACGACGGCCGGGTACGTCTCGGAGGACATCTTCAATATGGATGAGTCGGGACTCTTCTATTGCACGGCCTCGACAAGGACGTACAAGGAGAAAGGGGAAGTAGGCTGAAGAAGGCTGGAGAAAGGGGAAGGACAGAGTCACCATCATGTTGTGCGCCAGCATGACAGGCGAAAAGAGAAACCCCTCATAATTGGGGAGTCGGTCTGCCCGCGTTGTTTCACGCCGTGAGCTCGCAAACGCTGCTGGTGACCTACCGCAATAGCTAGAGGGCGTGGATGACGTCATACATTGTTGTCGAGTGATTACAAACGTTGGACAGAAGGATGGGCCGCCAGAATCGAACGATTCTGCTTTAGCCTTACAAATCTAAGTCTCCCCTTACATGCCCCCTGCACAGCCTCATGCAGGAGATAGAAACACCTGAACTTGGATTTGGCAACTCCAACCTATCAGAAACCTTCACAACGTCATGTAGCGACTGCGATCCAAGAACGTTTTCCTCAGCCGTCGTCACTACATAGCACAAAATTCACCACCATGTTCACAATAATAACTGCCATATGATGCAGACATCAACCCGGAGGAGAATGTTTATTGGATGGTAGAGGATATATGTAAAGTTAATAAGTTATGCCAAGAGTTTTACTAATCATGAATTAAGTTTTTTAGGAATAGAGTATGCGGGAAAGGACAACCGCAAACCCAAGTTTGTTAAGTGTTAGAACAGTTGCTTGCTAGTACCGAGTAAGACTATTGAAGAAGGCCAAATCTCTATGTAACGTTGAGAAATCATGTTCATCAGGTTGCAGATTAACGACGAGGGCATTTCGCTCAAATACATACCAGGTACAAAAACGCCCTTAGTGTTGATAGACTTCAAGGAGTGGAATGGACTGTCATGGAGTAGACAACATGTGTACGTGTCGGAACCAGGCGAAAAAACACAAAAAACTACATCCAAGCAGGTATAGAGGTGTTTTCCCCACTTTTCAGTGGAAGAAACCACCCAAAATACCAGCACATTGACATGTTAGTAGACTCCAGAGCTGTTATGGGTTGAATAGGCTACAAGTCAAGCTACCTGTGAACTTGACCCAATTTTCGTTTCTGCTTTCCAGTTCGGCTCTGACCAGTCTACCATGGCTGGAAGCCGGGCCGTCGGAAGGACCACGCCGACTTACATATATCCCGAGGAGGTGAGGTGGGTCGTTCGGGCAAGGTTTCAGGACGACGCCCTCCAGCTGGCGGACGGCAGGGTGGAGACCCAGGTAGCAGTACGTAATTGATTCTTTTCTTAAGTAACGTCATTGTCCCATTACGATTACATACATGTGGCGGCTTAGCAGTTTGCAGTTGCCCCTGCATCTGTAGTTTCTGCACACAACTTCTTCCACCTTGTAAAATGCATTTGTATTGAGAGATTTGGGGCTGATTATCTATGATATATTTGAGATAACTTCATATACCGTAAAAGCAATGAGTCCATTTTTGTACATGTGTGAAAACAAGTGAAATCTACTTAGCGTCATTTTGTACGAGTCAAGTGAAATTCTCTAGCACAACAATTTAACACAGTTTGGCAACATTGACATCGACAAAACACAATTGCATGTAACGCTACTGGTTGTTTATACCATATAAACTTTTGTCTTGAGGACATTATCATGGTACCATAAAGTTTATTAAGAATATCTTTCTCTTTCTTTCATTCCTGTATAGGTGTACCGAGCACCAGGTGGCCGGCCTGCCGTTGTGGTGCGGGACAGGGGGGAGCCAAGCTTGGGGACCCGCCCGCCGCAAGCGCCGCCAGGGAACGACCGGCCACCTGGTGCTCGCCAAGTCAACCACGTCAACTCGGTACACCTATACAGGAATGAAAGAAAGAAAGAGAAAGATATTCTTAATAAACTAGCATGCTCTACTAAATCCAACAGGAGCATTTCAAGAATCCCTCAATGTTCATTCCCTACTCCTAGACAGTCTGCAGGCCCGCCTGGCAAAGACAGGAACCGTAGGGAACCTGAACAAAAAAACTGAAGCAGCGAGATGAAAAACTCCAGCAGATGGAAGAAACAATAGAAGATCTGCAAACAGCTGTCAGCGCTTACAGCGCGGAAAAACTACAAGAGCTAAGAGAGGCTAAAGCCTTAGCAGAAGAAAAGCAGGGAAGAGCTCAAGAGAAAGCGTCAGGGCTTGAGAGAGTCAAGTCACTGCAAGATGGTAGACGAAAGTTGGAGCTGAAGGAAGAAGAAAATAAAGCGAAAATGGTGGCAGATTTGGAAGCATCTGTTTCTGTACTCCATGAGAAACTGGACAAGCTGCAGAAAGAGAATACAGAACTCCCAAGAGATTTAGGCGCTCCTAGAAAGTGACACTGAAAACGTTCCAGGACGGAAAATACTGTGAGGAGGTGCGGGGGGTGGTGATAGACCTTTTGACGTCTGGTGTGTCAATGCACAAAGTGAACAATGTTATCTATGTTCTACAGAAGCTCGCTGGCATGACAGTGGAAAGATTGCCAAGCATGGGTCTCAAGTCTAGATTAATGGTGGAGACAAAAATTCTAGGCCTGCGGCAGGCGGAGGAGAATCGGCCGCGTGACGCGAAGAACCGGCCGCGTGACGCGGAGAAGAACCGGCCGCGTGACGCGGAGATGGCTGACATCGAGATAGGACACATGGTTTGTGTGGCCTACGAGCAATGTTGGTATCTTGGCAAGGTGATGGCAATCGCTGACGACAGTTTTAAAATCCAGTTCAAGCTGGAATGCCGTCCAAATGTCTAAGTTGGACCTGTCTTGTCCGCTGTCCACCGACAAAAGATTTGTTTTTGCCTGTGCCGATGAGGTGTCAACATCAGTTCGCGGTAGACTGTACAGGTGTACTCGCAAGTGTACCAGCAACCCAAAACATATAGTCGCCAAACAGTCGACAAGTAAGCAAAACAAGCTTCAGGGCCAAAATTTGTGCAGAATGTAGGGAGCTCTATGACATAAGGTATCCACCACAGGGAATACTTCTGCGTCATTACGAATGTGATTTTAGATAACAGCCGTGCTAAGTGCGAGCGGTCCAGCCAAGGGTTTTCTACCACAGCTGCGCAAGAGGTAAATATAAAAAAAGAAACCTACAGCATCAAGAATCACATTCATATTTTATAATTGCATATTCATCATCATATACGTTACAGTTTTCTTTTTAGTAATTCAACTTCTCAAACTGATTGTAACACAAGGAGCCGCAAGACGGCAAGGTGACCAAGGAGCCGCAAGACGGCAAGGTGACCAAGGAGCCGCAGGACGGCAAGGTGACCAAGGAGCCGCAGAACGGCAAGGTGACCAAGGAGCCGCGGAACGGCAAGGTGACCAAGGAGCCGCGGAACGGCAAGGTGACCAAGGAGCCGCGGAACGGCAAGGGGCCGCAGGACGGCAAGGTGACCAAGGAGCCGCAGGACGGCAAGGTGACCAAGGAGCCGCAGGACGGCAAGGTGACCAAGGAGCCGCAGGACGGCAAGGTGACCAAGGAGCCGCAGGACGGCAAGGTGACCAAGGAGCCGCAGGACGGCAAGGTGACCAAGGAGCCGCAAGACGGCAAGGTGACCAAGAAGCCGCAGAACGGCAAGGTGACCAAGGAGCCGCAGGACGGCAAGGTGACCAAGGAGCCGCAGAACGGCAAGGTGACCAAGGAGCCGCAGGACGGCAAGGTGACCAAGGAGCCGCGGAACGGCAAGGTGACCAAGGAGCCGCAGAACGGCAAGGTGACCAAGGAGCCGAAGGACGGCGAGGAGAGCATGGATCTTAATCTTGATCTTGATCTTCAGATAGGTGACACTGTCGCCGTCGCCTATGATCCAGACGACGGTTGGTTCATAGGCGAGGTGAAAAGTGTTGCCAGCACAACAGCCAACATCAGATTCTTGGTGGCCAAAGATGGCATATTCAGGAAGGATTCGTCAAAGGCAGTCCCAGTGCATAATAAGCCTACGTTTTTGCCCGAAATACTTTAGTTACTATTAATACTTCATTTGCATAATCAACTAGGTAAAAGGAAACCTAGACTATTTGCATAAGAAAAGTATTTGACGGATCCTTCCTGAACATATGTTCAGGCTTAAGTTAGATTTTGACATGTGATATTACCTTTAGGATAAAACTGTTGGACATTCACATGTGATACTATATTTAGGACATCATTGTTAAGTATTGATATGTGATATTGTGTTTAGGCTAAGACTGTTAGATATTCACATGTGATACTTTATTCAGGCTAAAGTTGTAAGATTTTGACATGTGATACTACTAGTATGTTTAGGCTAAGACTGTTAGATATTCATATGTGATACTATATTTAGGATAAGATTGTTAGGTATTGATATGTGATATTATGTTTAGGCCAAGATTGTTCAATATTGACATGTGATATTAGACTATATAATTGTCATCTCATGTTACATTTGCCGTGTTATACACGCTATCGTGATCAGATTTTTCCGGCTTTTCCCGAAACTGCAGTCAGGCCAGGGTCTTCTATGTTTTATATGATATGTTGATATACAGCCTTGTCGAACTCGACAATTAGTTACCTTACAATAAATGTGATGCGAAAAAAAAGGAATTTAAACACGTATGATGTTGATTATTTCACTTTTCCAAAGGTGTAAGCAGGATACATGACTTCATACAATCTGACAATATATAAAGGTAAAAACCTACTTGACTCTTTCAGTAACTTCACGGTCATGAATATATTTTTCTTGATGAAGTCGGCAACTCGGTAACTTACACCCACGTAGGTAGGCCTGGTGCTCGAGTTAACATAACAACAATCATAATGGGATTAATATCAAATGAAAGGACATCACTCAGTGCTCGAAATACTTTTTTCAGCCAGGTTGCGCAGATTAAGCGCACTTTTCTCAATAAACAACATCCATTTATCGATCTTTTAAAAATAAAGACTGCAAGAAAAGTACTGTATTTTTCTCAGACTCTAATATAATTCCAATAGGCAAGATGGACTGTCCACCATTGCATTTTTGTGTGGCTAGTTTCAGATGTTGTTTAGGATAATAAGCACTTTGTATTATCACACTTAAAGTAGAATGCTTGTCAAAATTGTATTATACCCTTGTCTAGCCACGCAAGACCCCGCCACTTCAAACTCCGCCACTTCCAACCATGGAGCCAGCAGGAAGGACATCAGGCACCCATGGTAAGATATAAATAATCATCAATATCATTCAGCCCAATCTCAGGTATAATTCATACATGTTAAACATTAGGTAGATATGACATATAACAAATTTATCATTATTGTATAGATATACCGGAATTCTTGAGATGATTACACAATGTTGTAACTGGTTTTGAAAGCCAAAAGTAGACTGTTCTGTCCCTTTGTAGCAGCCTTACCGAGTAACCAATTAGTGGTTTCTGACTGGTGGTTTGTAGTGCCACAGGGTTTTCCATTATAATATGTGACTACAGTACCGTGAAGTACTGTAAATGCATTTAAGTTCGCGGGATATCGCTACAGCGAAATTAAAACCGCCGTTCTTTTCTCAGCAACCACAAAATTAAATCTGGCGAACTTTAAATGCATTTACAGTAACTGTTTAAACACAATACAATAATGATGATGAATGTGTAAAGTAACGAAATGTAAGTAAGTAATGTTCTTTTCTCAGCGTGTTGGTGGCACGCAAAGAAAAAGTAAGCGATGACGCGGGCATGTCGAAATGCCATGTCCCGGAATTCCCGGAAATTCAGTGCTTTCAAAGATTCATTTGGTTGAGAATTGCTCGATACCTCGATAAAAGATGTATGCTGCTATAACTTTAAAAAATACTGATTGGAATCTGTGCAATTACTAATGGACCGATCTTGAAGCCCCACCCCGTTTGATCATGTCCTATTTCGAACACCTAGTCAAAAACTGCGCTTGTCGGACAATTTAACTTTCTTTTGACCTGAAATCCTCTCAGATCGGGCCGACAAAAATGTGCTGCCTTGTTTAATTGCTACATCAACTTGATACAATTGTTCGAGGAGGCGGCGGATATAGTTGCGGTAAGGGCGTTTTAATTTCAGTCAAAGCGGAAGCGAGAAGCACCGCACCTTGTTGGTGGGCAGGAGTGCCCGGTTTCTGGCTTGTGGTCATTACATGTGAAAAACAGGGTACATATATCTGTGACAGTGTTTCTACTGCGTTTGTTGCATGCAAAACAGCTGCATGCATGCTCATGTTAAAAACGAAATTAAGAAAAAAACAGCTCGGGCACTCGTGGAGAGGGAGCTTGTATTACACGCCAACTAAAAGGACCCTTCTAGTTGGGTCTGCTAGTGTCGTATACATACCCTGCTCTACACGTGCATCCTGCCCACCAATGTAATGCTATGCAGTGGCTCTCCCTCCCAAAACAACTATACTTGGTGGGTGTTATCTTCAACAAAGAAAGGTATAGCAATTTTTATAGCCATTTCTGTCCCACTGGGGCTGTTTTTGACAGAGGTGTTCGAAATACGGGGCTCAACCTGATTCTATTTGATCGATATTGCGTTCGGTCCATTACTGACATTTACTCCCTGACTCTCCCATGTTCCGAAATTTGAAATATTTTTGTTCATGGCAGCGGAAAGGAGCAAGAAACTCCAGCTACACTCCGGCAGCTACACTTACCTAAACACCACCAGCTAGGCCCAGCAGCTTTATGGAGCTGCTAAATGATGGTTCTGTAGGACCCAGTGACATCCCTATGGCCCAATGGAGTCCCTATCAGCACCAGGCCCAACCCCTCTTCCAGTACACGCCAAAACCTGTTTCGGCATCAGTGGGATCCGGCCTGCAAGCCGTATATGGGTACAGTGAGGGCCACCAGCCCCTTGGATCTGCCACCAGCCCCTTGGAAACCATCCAGCAACCATCCAACAGTCCAGCAACCATCCAACAGTCCAGCAACCATCCAACAGTCCAGCAACCATCCAACAGTCCAGCAACCACGACGACCCCCCCCCCCTCCCCAAAGCAACCCGATAGGGGACCGCACGTGAGGCGCGAAAGAAGTTGAGTAGGAACATAGAGTTGTATGGTCATGATTGTACTTCAACGTCATGTTATATCCCCATCGACACGTAGGACTGTTAGCACACGTAGACAATATAGAGGAGAGTATCCAACATAGTACATCACGTTCTATGTAGAAGTTAAAGTTTACCCTACAATAGTCACTAGTGTTCTTTTGCACCGGTTAACTGAGTTCTGCCTTGTTATGTGTAGCCCAGGGTGGCGAAAGTTGGCAATAAAGCTTAAAGTTCTCAAATCACGATGGTAACTTTAATTTTTTCATTGTGTTTTAGAGTGGCATGATTGATGTTTGACAGATGTTGACAAAGACGTTACGGCTACTGGGTGAGAAACATTTCCAATCTTTGCGTGAACAAGGATGCAAATCCCGGGGGCGAATCAATTACCTGTGTGTGTGTGTTGAAACAAGCCGATATTTCCAATCTTTGCGTGAACAAGGTTCCTTCTTAGTCAAGGTTCCTTCCTAGTCAAGATTCCTTCTTAGTCAAGGTAAGCTCAGTCCAGTACATTATACAAAGCAAAATAAACCTGAACTTGTGTATTCTGTCCTCTTTCATAGTATGCACACAACCATGTTCAATAGGTCATAGAGAAAGTTGAGGACGGTTAATGATACAATGCCAGTCACTTTGTGTTTGTTCCACAGACCTGCTCCCTATGACTTTACTTCATGAGGAAGCTCTACCTAAAAATTAAAAACATAAGTCCAATAGAATAGATATGATATGGACAGACATGTTCCTGGATATAACATAGTGCTAAATCAAATCTTGACAATCAATCAATCGTACATATGTACAAAAGGGCTTTGAAAAATAGATATGACATACACAGTACAAGTTAGAATCTACAACTAACAGAAACATACATACATATTGCAAAGTTAACAATGGAACAGGACACAACACATTGCTGCACTTGCAAAGCCTACAAAGCAAAGTTTATTTTTTCAACACTGTTCTGTGATAGTACGCACACATGAGCACCTTACATCTGCCAGTACTCCCATCTCTTATAACAGTCATGTACATGTACATACGAAATTGTGTCTCATTGCACAGGCCTGATTGTCTCCCGGACATATCCCCCTAAAGAATCACGAAACCCAATAATCAAGTGAGAATCCGTCAGCAAAACACTAATTGTAAACAGTGAGAGACTCTGAATTTAGACAGGCATGTGTAAAACAAGAACTTTATTTATTTATTTGATAATATATTTGGGGGACTATTTATTATGATATAGTCGATTTGAAATTATGTGCAGCTTTCCTTTACCATGATTACCTTCAATATTTGCGAACACAGCTGCACAAATCATTGGAAAGCAACACAAAGATGAAGTATGGGTGTTGAATGAAAAGCTGCAGATTGATGCAGACGGCAGGGCCATCAGGCCTGAAAACCAAAAGTACGTCATAGTTGACAGCAAGCTAAAACGCCACTACCTGGAAGTTGTCACACTTATAGTTAGTTATAGTTAACACATAAGTGGATCAAACATGGTACAACGGAAGTTGACTAAGAAACCACCTTCTATTTATGAGGTGGGTGAGACGGTTCGAGCGAGAATCCCTCTGCAGATGTGAAAGAACAGGTCGAGTGTGGTTAAAGCCAAGATTGTCAACCGCTACCTCAAAACCCACAGGTAAGAGTGAAGGCTATACAGCCCTTCTTTCCATAAATTGAATGCTGTGTTTTTCAAAGTAGATTCCTAAATTCTATTGGCTACCTAAATTCCAGCTGCAGTTCCCGAGAGCAGAAAAGATGGGCGATGTACACAATAGGGCTCAAAGACCTGTATACCATCGTCCGAGAAATGAAAAAGAAGAAGGAATGTGCTCTAAACATGGTATCGGGAACCGTAACGGGTGACTGGAAGAAATCAAAGTACAGCCGCCTCATCAGTCATCTTAAAGCAGTATGCCACCAGGTGGGAGCAGTGACCCGGGAGACTAATGAAGAGGCCCGTGATGATGAGCAACTGGGCAGGGTATGTGCCTCCTTGGCAGGTAAGAATTACACATAAAAATCATGCAACATTCATATACAAGTATGTGCCATGTGTGTTAGGAGCAGAAGAAAAGTGTTCATAAAATATTTAGTATATGCCTTACTCTAGAACTGAACAGTGGTATTTTCAAACAATGCCATTTTGTGTCGGTGACATATATGCCAGAAGCGGCAACATCAAGCCTACCCCGTTTGGTTGGGACGACCGCCTTGTTGATAAGGACTTAGACGTAGTAATGAAGCTTTTCAACAAGATAACTGTTAATAAGCCAACCAAGGAGAAAAGGAGCTGTTTATTGGCACAGGTGTGCTTTGCCCCAAACCGTGCCTAGGAGACGGCCAAACAAGCTCTCTTTCCATGACATAACTCCCTTCAGCATCGAAATACCACCAAGACACCCAACTCCGGAAAGAAATGGCGGGAATGCTGAAAAGCAACAAGCGGCATGAAAACGATTTTGGCTACTGGAGCTATATCCAGTACTTTAGGCCTAGAAGACTACATTACGTGTAAACAAACTTTGGAAACGTTTGATTTATTTACGTACTCGCGTACAAATGGCAACAAAGAGTAATTCACTCTGATACTGGAGGAAAAGGTTTCCCGCGAGGACGGCGAGGAGAGCATGGATCTTGATCTTGATCTTGAGATAGGTGACACTGTCGCCGTCGCCTATGAACAAGACGACGGTCGGTTCATAGGCGAGTTGAAAACTGTTGCCAGCACAACCAATATCAGATTCATGGTGGCCAAAGATGGCATATTCAAGAAGGACTCCTCAAAGGCAGTCCCAGTGGACAGGAAATTCATATTTGCAATCGTCGTCCCTGTGTCGTTTCGACACCCCTGTGTCGTTTCGACACAATTTCGTTGACAACTACGAAGACAATTGCATTATCATCGATTATGTACAAAACTTACACCGGAAATACTTTTAAGACTTCATTTGCATAATCGACGAGAAAAATGGACAACTACAAATCATTTGCATAATGTGCCAACACTATTGCCTGAAATCCTTTGTTTACTTGTTCATTTGCATAACCAAAGAGGCAAATGCACAGCATTTCCATTAAAGATCACCCTCCCTTAACATCTTTGCCCGAAATAATATATTCAAAATAAAATATACCTCAAAAACTATCTGTTTACAGTTGAATCGTTGTCAACGAAGGCAATCATGATGACCTACGTATCTAGTCCTTGGGTATCAAGAGACAAATAAAAACATGGTACTGCTATTCACCATTCTGATCATTACGTCTACCTGCGCAGTTCTTGGGATCTTGTGGCTCCTGGGTCATATTACATCATGTAGGCCTGCAAAGGAAATAAGATTTTGCACCTATACGTTGCACCTGTATTATACAGCAAAATCATTATCAATACTACAGTAGTTCTGTACCTTTGCCTGCAAAGGTAGACGTAATGATCAGAATGGTGAATAGCAGTACCATGTTTTTATTTGTCTCGGGTGGAACACGGCTTGTATCACCCTTATAGGCAAAAGCCGGCATGAAAAGACCACGCTACATGCAGAGTGTAGCAGGCTTTAAGGGGTTGCACAACATACGGGACTGGCTCAAGTCGAAGATATCAAAGATAAAGGGACAGTCCCAGCCTGGCCAATTCCGATTTCGCTTAAGTAAGGACGACTCTGATGTTGCTGATATGTTCTATCGGAAGGCACAGGACCATCATTCACCACCAGGGCTGAATGATGGGGTACCAGCTGTCCAGGACACAGCGAGCAGTGTCCTACTGAAGCTGGAGTCCTATCTGCAGCTGGACAGGTTTCCGAAGACACATGCATTGTTAGTGGGGAATGGCGATATGAGGTTCAAAGAGCCGACTAGAAGTAAGGGAACTTACACTAGTTACAGGGGGCGGTCACCTGGTTAGACGCACTACCATGGTCGCTCCAGTTCTGCGCCAGGGGGCCACCTTGGTCAGTCGCAGTGTTGTCTATTTTGTTCCTCAGACCACGGATGCCAACGAGGCTACACCCGCGGAGGACCGGCTGGCTCGTTTCGATGCTTATGTCCCTCTATCCCAGCTCGAGCCCTAGCAAATCTTGGACAGGGTCGGCGCCCTCACCGGAGGCCCTGCTCCAGGAATCCGTTACCTGCCTTACCCACTTTGTCATCCTGGCGGCGGCGAATGGTTTTGCAAACGGACAGGAGGTGAGCGCCACACAACCAAGTTTGCCAAAACAGCATTAGTACCACGCCAATTCCAAAAACAGCCAACATTATCGTTACCTCACATGACAATGTTCAATTAGTCATTCTAAAATGTCATGTCAAACCAAAGTATGTTGAGGACATTTGATAGACTCTTGGTCTTGTGCCTTTCTTAAAGTCAGCTGCTGACAACTGATTAAAGGGGTTTACTTCCCAAAACTTATAACTTGAACATCCAACACACCCATCTGACTAAGCTGAACCAGCCCCCACTGAGCCAGAGGCACAGTCCCCGAAGTCTGGGTTTCCAAGAGGCTGGACAGCTGCAACAATATACCTGACTGACAAACCCCGAGTAAGTTGGATATTCTGTCACAATAACTAAACATCGATGTCATCAGTGATGTGTCACGATTTGATCCGCCTCCAATCATATGGTAACGTTTGATTGTAGTTATATATTGTTTTGGGAACCCCTATTATGATCAGATGTTGCAAGCTGTGCTGATTTCGTTTCTGAAAGATAGTGGCATTGTCGACCTGAATATGACACTTCTCTATCGGAGGTGTCCATTTGTTGATATGGGCTGCACCAGTATATTGAGTTGATTGATATTCGCCTCATCTCACGAGCTTCTGTACAGCAAGCAAAAAATGAAGAACCAAGATTAGTTTTCTTTTGTCACTTGACGCGACAGATATGTCTTCAAGTAGGTATGGCAATATTTGGTATTTTTAGCCAACAGAGAAGTGGATACAGTTGATTCACATGTTCGATAAACACTTAAAACATAAACACGTCTTCATGGTTTGGAAAAGATTGAAACAATGTAAAACACAAATTAGATGCGTTGCAACGAGTTCAATGATATTGCAAAGTAGACCGATCCGGCCCGCCAACACGTCAACAAGATAATCCATCATAGATGACAGTCGCGGTCGGCATCACATTTTCAAAATTCTTGAGACATTTTGTCACGAACTGCATAAGAAAAATAGGTGAATATTGTCGAGATAGTACCTGGATAGCATCAGAAACTAGAAGTTCGGGACAAAACATGAGGGTTACCCTGGGATGGACAAACAGTTGTTGTTGTTGTTGTTGTCCTCGTTTTACGTCTATTATTTCGCTAGACGTGGTCTCTTGGTACTGAGTAACACATGGTTCGTTTTAGAGTCAAGAGTCTCTTGGTATTTAACTCTTGGTTCCTTGTGCTTGAGAGTTGCTGGAGGAGTTTTTAGGAGAGTACATCGAATCGGTGTGTACTCTCAATGTACTGGGAGAAGGCAGACAGCTCCGAAAAATCAATTCGCTGAAGGACAAGGTCAAGTCGAAAAAGAACAAGGTCAATCAAGTCCAACAAGCAAGTAAGAAGTCAGCAGAAGACGGGGTCAAAGAAACCGATAAGCCAGCTAAAACCACGCGGAGTCAGTTAGAGAAAAGAAACCGATAAACGAAAGCTTATTAAGGCGATCAAATATTCTGGCAAGGATGTAAAAAAAGCAAAGATACGTAGGGCTAATTGGCACATAGCTCTTTCAACTTTTTATTTTTGTTTCTCTCGACAATATTGAATTCAAACGGGTGAGGGTCTTTTTGTAAGGTAACTTTGGGCTAGGAATTGTTGTTTTGATAGTAGTCATTTCCCAAATTTACCCCATTAAAATGTATGAAAGTGTAAGGAAGTGAAGTATGTGGTAGATTGCGATGCCTTGCAGGCTTTGGTAGGCGTTGAGATGGAGGCTGCGGTAGGCGTTGAGACGAAGGCTGTCATTGGCGGGATATAGGAGATAAAGCAGATAAACCATAAACAAAATGTTGGTTTTCAATGAAGTTGTGCTAAAAGGAAAGCCACGATCAGATGTCAGGCAGACCATTGTACATGTTACTAAAGATGAGAAGTGTAAGGAGGACCAGATAAGTTTCTCAGTGTCCTATTGTATCTGTTATATACATGGCTTACATTTGACCTGCATACACTGTCTTGTTTACGATTTATATTTATACACTAAATGCATCACATATACTTCAATACAATACTTTTCTCAGTTTCTGGAGCCTTTAGGCCAGGTGGGCTGGAGAGATGACGTTCTTTTTTCATCAGTAAGTAAACAGCAGCAAGAAGGGTTTTATACCCCAGGTGCCAAAAATGTTCTACGTGCCTCGCAACAAAGTGTCACTTGGTCGCTCAAGTCTTTTAAAAATCACTGTTTTCAGATACCACCCCTTCCAGCGTAAGCCACTCCCGGGTTTGGAGATGGACATATTCCGTGAATACGACAAACCGTACGACAAGGATGCCTACATTGGTGATGGACTCATGACGGCGACTGAAACGTAGTTTCCGCACGCAACCGTTTCCGGATGCCACTTCCACTTTTGCCAGAGCCTCTGGCGCCGCATCTAGAATCTCATTTCAGCATTTCAAAGACAAAATCGTAACCAACCTGGAGGAGCGGGTGAGCCTTCAACGGCTTTGCTCCAGATGAGGCAGGCTACGACCACACGCAGAGGCTTTAGGTTTGTTCAGCAGTTACCCCAATCTCTAACATTGTGAACTAAGAAAAATGTGAATAATCCACCCTGAACAACCTGCTGATGACATCCGTCGAGCGTCCACCTGCAGAGGACTGCGACTTTGAGGCAGCCTGTGACCGGTGAAATGCTAGGACAAGTAGAAGGCTGAACACTGCAGCCTGCTGAGAGAACTTAAGACTGAGGGACTCAGTGTAGTACAATACAACCATTGTGTAGTACTAAAATAGAACCATTGTGTACTACAGTACAGTATATAGTATATATACCGCAATAAGACATTCCCTAACCAGGATTCCTGTTTTCAGCACTCGGACTTCGTGACGTAAGCGGTCTCCGAACTCGTCTCCGCGGAGAGTGTTGTCCATGTTTCTTCGTAGAAAAACTAGACAAGGAGGAATACATCCCTGCGCTCGTATACAAGCCTAAAGTAGAAGAAGCTCTTACTGGAGATAAAGCATTAGACAACAAGTCCAAAAGATTGAGTTTAGCTGGTACCCTCAGCTCAGGGAGCATGTGTGACCGAGGAGACAAGACTTTTGTATCTGGTCATCAAGATGCTGAAGAACCACCCACCAACCAGAATCTGCTATAGACCGCAGACTACCAGCCAGGTTAAGCAAATGCCCCAATAATCATATTTTAGGGTGTTAGGCAAATGTCATACATAATGTATAGTTGTAACCACAGGATTCCTAATAGGGTGTGCCAGGTCTGTAATCCTGCCATAAGGAAGAAGGCGGCGTCGAAGGAGGAAGCGGTATCACGAGTCATTTGAATAAAACATCCTGTGCATTTGAATAAAACTTGTCAAAGTTTGTTAGTGGGCCGCATTATCCAATGTATGGTCCTGCAGCAGAAATAATGCCTTTGTAGTAAAATGTCCTGGACGATTTTCTACTCAACGTCCATGATGCGCACTTAACAGCAACCCGGCTCAGCCATGACGACATTACAAAGTCGTTTGTGTCGACAGTCCTGTATAATAGGAAACATCCGGGGAGAAGGGATGATGCTCTGTTGGAGATATCAACATCTTGTATAATATCCTCTTGTAAATGCAATATGCTGCAATGTCAAAGCATACCGGTGCTACATTCCTATCTCGCTTTGAAGACATTCCATCCCCTTATATACATGGCAGAGATTTCCTTGTTGATGTAATGAAGGCAGCACAATATGTAGGAAGAGGTTCCTTGGGAAAGGTGTGTAAAGTGAATGTCCCTCTTGTAGGGGAAGTGGCATCCAAGTATTTTGTGGACTATGGACAAAACCAGGAAACAGTTATTGAAAGAACTGAACACGATGAGGGCACTCGAGGGTACAATGGGTGTACAGAAGCTTGTTGGCTGCGTTATTGAGGCACTATCATACAATCTTTTGACGGTATTTGAGGGGCAAGAAGGAGTTAGTACAACAATTGACTACATCATCACAACCAGGCACATTTCCAGTTGACGTACAATATGTCAAAAACGCAGACGATGCAAACATCGAGGAACTTGCTGAGTGCTGACAATGTTGTGTCAGAAGCCCATGTAAAGCTGGTTTACACCTTGGATGGGAGCTTGTCGGTGACTGTTGCTGTCGATTACATGTTTGACATGTTTGAAGAAAGATTTACGACAACACTAGTGCTGCTCGGGTTGCTTACGTTTGGCGTCAGTTAATGACATGGTCGTGGAGAACGTACCGGACTGTGTAGGCCATTGCAATCAGTGTCTTGGAAATGGTCATGTTTGCGACTAGTGTTTTGTCATTGGACACAGAACTATCCATCCGAGCATCAGAGTGTGCACAAAATGTATTGAGAAGGGACAGCAGTGCCAAGACTCTGGTAATGGTCTTAAGCACGGACTGTGAGGAAGGATATAAAGCTGCACTGAAATGTTTTCTCGAGTCATTAAATGGCGTAACGACAGACCCTTACCTCAGGTTACTTGTGCACATTACAGATGCCGCATACGTGGGAAATGTTTTTAGTTGTACAGGGTGTCATGGTAATAATGTTACTACATTGTAATCTAATTAAATTCTGTCCGGTATTCTTACTTTATTGTCTGCCAATTTGATGGAAGCGAAAACCCTAACGCTGCTTATGCACAGCCCTCTGGGAAAACAACTAAAAAAACACAAAAAGGGCCAGGTTGAGACAGGCTTATTGTGTCCAGCGAGAAGGGTAGTACAACCAGACCTCACGTCAAAAGTGGTAAAAGTGACCGACATTATAAGAGCCAATGACCAAGTTTGTAGGATATACAGCATCAGCCTATTCCCGCCTCAGTCAGGTCAAACATAAAACGAAAAACTAGCATTTGGTGTGCAGCCAGATCAGATTTGTGATTACTTGACAGACGGCATGAGTGACAGAGATAACGGCGATAAAGATTAACAGTTGCAAGTACAAACAAGAAAACCATGGACATGGTAATCAGTACCAGGAAAGAGGCCAATATACCCTTTCCACCCCATCCTACCATAGCTGGTAATGAGATTAAAAGGGTCACTACCTTCAAGCTACTTGGTGTTCACATCTCTTATGACCTCACCTGGGATGCTCACATACAATACATGCTGAGCAGAGTCCGACCGAGAATTTACTACCTTTGCATCGCTAAGAAAGCGGGTCTCTCTGTAGACGTCCTAACCCAGATTTACCTGACATTTATTAGACCTATCCTCGAGTACGCGAGCCCTGTGTGGGGAGGATTGCCAAATCATCTTTCGGACTCTCTTGAATCTGTTCAAAAGCGTTGTATGACAGACTTTCTGTTGACTCTATCCCATCACTAGCTAGTAGACGTGAGAGAGCTACACTGAGAACTCTTGAAAATACCCTTCAGGACGAGTCTTCTCTCTGGGCATTCTTAACCAACCCCACGGTCACTCACCACGATCTACGCAGCAGAAGACCATATTGTGCAAAAATGATAAGACAAAAAGACATGCGTTATCCTTTATCCCACGTGCTTTTGTATGCAAGTGGCCACTAGTGTCCGAAAGTGTATCTTAGAGACTACTAGTACAATGCTAGAGACTATTAGTACGTCTGTATTAGCCTAGCTTCTTTTCAAACAATGTCTTTGTGTAAACTGTCGGAATACTGTGTAGATTTATGCAGAGATTCAATAGCCTAGTTTTATTCACGATGTTTGTGCTAATTTATGTATGTATGTATTATGTATGTGTAATGTAACTCGCAATTCAGCTACCAAGCTGCAATGTTTTACAAATAAAATCATTCATATCATCATTCATACAGCAATTTATCAGCAAAAGAATTATTCATGAGATGCAACGTTAGATAAGATGGACACCCGACTCAACAGGTCTAGATATTGTAGCCTTCTGGAAGGGAAAGCAAGATGAGTTCCCCTCTTGAACAGGCATGCACGCAAGTACCTGATTGTCCCAGGCACAAGTGTCCCCAGTGAGCGGGTGTTCAGCACTGCTGGGGACATAGTGAAGGCAGAGAGAGCATGCCTTGACTCAAATAATGTCAAGGTATATATATAACGTCAGACATACATATAAAAAACATCACAAAACCAACTGCAGGAGGATTAAGTACATTCTACAGACCATTGTAAGTAACATTTCCAACTAACCCTTTGGCCCACTCTACGAGATCATGGCGGATGAACTGACAGATGTCAGCAATTGGGAGCAATTGGGTTACTGGTCAGATAGTTAAAAGACAAAAACGATTGCTCCTGTTTGTACACTGCGACAAAATCACAGGGAAAGCGCTCTGTGATACCATACTTAAAGATCTAACCATGCTAAATCTCACCCCAGCCAACTTCAGAGCCCAGTGCTTTAATGGTGATGGAAATATGACAGGAGTCGATAACGGTTGCGCAGCCAATTTCCATAGGGTTGCAGACAGAGCACCGTATTTCCACTAAGCCAGTCACGATTTGAAGGCCTACAAGATACCAGACCTCAGATTATATGATATACTTTCTTATATCAAATCTTGTCAATATAACACATTTAATGCGGTATAGCCATAATAAAATAATACATCAAGGCTGCCATTTTACGTTATATTATAACATCTTCACAATCTCAGACAGATGATTACATTACGTCAATAGCCTGTCATAACTCGGCCCTGCACATGTAAATTTCTTTCCTCAAGGTATCCTTTCAATCATTTGACATCAATAGGTGTCCTGTATCTCAATATGGGACACACATAAGGCTATAAATTAAAGTATAATCATTGTACCATATCATTGAGATGAAAAGTGTTAATGCAGTGACAGTGATATCTTTTTTTTTTTCAGAACGGTCATGTTGACAGGCCTGCCACGTCTAGATACTTCAAATACAATGTAGCAAAACCCCGCCAGGGTGAGGGAAAGAGGAAGTCGAGCCAACAACTACCTGCAGACTCTTCTCCTCACAGAAGAATAGAAATTCAGTTGTGTATCAGTAAAGCCATAAATGAGTAATCTAACGCCCTCCATCAGAAGTACACCGTTTAGGGCCACCATGTAGTCTTAACCCTGGTGATATTACAAAGTTAAAGTAGTACGTGATGATTCGTCCTCAGCGCCCCGTTCCGCCGGCAGCTCCATCTCAGCCGGGCCGAGTCCAGTAAGCAGTGCAGACGGGCCCGGGCCGCCCATTTTACACCAGCCCCAGGCGCCACCGGTCCAAGTTCCGCCGGCCCCGGTGCCACCAGAAGCGGCCGTTGTTCCTCCAGTTCCTGGCCAGCAGGCCCAGGGAGGTCTCCAGGAGGTAGGCGCTGTGGTATTTTTATGTTTCGTCAGTTTGGCCGGGGCAGGTATATATGTATTGAAACACGTGCATACAAATGGAAGAGCCTGACAGCGTCAGCTTACTGACAAACTCAGCTAAAAACATAGTAGCAACTAAAGCTACAAGCTTAAAAGATATAGGTAGAGAATGGACTAAAGGTAAATATAGAAAATTCAAATGTATTGCTGACATTACATTTACATGTATGTTTGGATTATTTGATTTTGTGCAACAGCTCAATGAGCAAATAAAGCAAAATCATGTTGTAACATTACATAATACATATAGAAACATATATGAGTGTGCAAACTGTTATAATCTTTTTCACACGTAGCAAAAGAACTGAAGAGAGCAGGAAAAAATCCCAAGCATCATCAGCAACATCAAGAACACCGCCGAAGTCCACATTGACAGTCTACAGGCCTGGGGCCTACGTTAAAAAACCTGCTGGAAAACATAGAGCAAAAGTTCCCCATCGGGTGTCAGACAGAAAGGGTGCATTGAAGAAACTCACGGGTTCAGAGATCATGAGTTGTTTAGAATGACAAAGGAGAAACTTTTAACTCCCCATATATTTTCAAATTTCTTACTTCAAGCGTCTCTCTTCCAAATTAACTGTATTTCCCACTGTGTAGGTCAAACTACCTGGCAGCAATGGGAACGCTCGACGTGCTGTAATCAAGGTCGAGGACATCCAAGAGATTTGGCAGGTAAGTTTGAAAAAGCAATAGTTTGGATAGCATACTGCTTTACAGAGGGACCATGTTCCAACGGTTTTTTTTTCAATTTTGTATGATCTTCATAATATCTTTGCAAGATATTCAAGGTGTCAATAGGTAATGTGAAAGACTATTGATCAATCTCCTTTCAATTTGATCAAAGTCAAAGAGAAAAGTAACAGTATCAACATATAGGGTCATACAAGATTGAGAAAGACTTAGGATTCAAAGTGTCTTAAAGAAAGCAGTTTTGTGTTTGCTTTTCAAAAATAAATAACATATTGGCATCCATGACTTATCAACTTTGTACTCTACATGCAAGGGGTTTGGTTGAGTGGGCTACATGAAGTTGTGGCTGCGATTTTTGACATTTTTCTCCAAGCCCACCTGACCAAAACCTCCACTTAGATCATTACAATATCAAGGTTGAATTCATGTCGTAACTGACCTTTGTTGTAGCAGGAAATTGGTCGATGTGGTCGAGACGGCGAACAGGCAAGTGCAGTAGTGTTCCATGGAAAGGGAGACCTGAAGAATGCAAAGGAGGTCAAAGCCTTTTTAACATCGGATGGCTGCCTGCGTAAGGAATTACTTAAACATCTGGGGCAAAACACACATACACAGCAAGAACAGTGCTGTAGCCACTGTGACAGAGCTGAAGACACTGTGTCTACATGTCTATTCTCCAACCAAGCAAGAGAGCCATGCCAGCAACAAACAAGACAGAAAAGAAGACGAACAACGCCAGACACAAGAAAGTCAGAGGAGCTGAAGAAGAGGATCGAGGAGCTACGGGAAGAGTGGTATGCTGAAAGACCAGAGTTACTACTTTACGGATCCTACGCAGTGATGGCTGATGAGACAATTAAGCTAATATGTGGAAAATGCAAAACAATCCATTGTGTTGAGGATTTTGAGAAGATCAGCGGCATTCCAGTCGGCAAAGCTGGAGAAATTCTAGATGCAATAGACACCCTCTACCCTGAGTACCAACCTACTAGACGGGTAAGAGCAAGAAGAGGCCCACTCCAAGACATCAGCAACACACTTTGATACCTCATCAATCGTACTGAGTAATCCTAAAAGATTTTGGTCCTTCTTCCACACTAAGACAAAGTCTAAAAGTCTACCAGACAGAATGAAACTTCAGGATGAGTATGCTGAGACTGCTCAGGAGAATGCAGAATTGTTCAATAACTTCTTCTACTCTGTTTTTAACTGAACGGATGGGGGAACCCCGTTGCCCGACTTGATTGATACTTCTAGTGTGCCCAAAATCTCCTCAGTTACATTTACTGTCAGCACCATTGAATCTATTCTCAAAAACCTGGAAGTTACAAAGGCCACAGGGCCGGACGACCTCCCAGCGATGGTCCTAAATAAGTGTGCAGCTCAATTAGCACCATCCTTGGAAAAACTGTTTCAACTATGTGTGAGCAATGCAACAATTCCGAATATGTGGGAAAAAGCTAATATTACTCCTGTCTTTAAGAAGGGGGATAAGAGTGCCGTATCTAATTACAGACCTGTGTCTTTATTATGTATCACAAGCAAAGTTTTCGAAAGATGTATTTTCAACTCTCTTTATCCATTATTGTCAAACACTCTTTATCCCCTTCAACATGGTTTCGTCAAGGGTAAATCCACTACCACTCAACTTTTAGAAGTTTATGATGAAATAGGTGAAGTACTGGACCAATCTGGGCAAGTTGACGTAATATTTTTGCAAAGCTTTTGATAGTGTCTCCCATAAACTCCTTGTACACAAATTGAAATCTTTTGGGGTCTCCGGACAACTACTTTCTTTATTTAGCGACTATCTTTCAGAACGTTTTCAAAGAACTGTCATAGAGGGCGAAATGTCTGATTACTTACCTGTGTTGTCAGGTGTCCCCCAGGGATCCATATTAGGTCCATTTTTATTTCTATTGTTCGTTAATGATTTACCTGACTGTGTTGAATTTGGCAAAATGGCCATATTTGCAGATGACGCTAAATGTTTTAGAAGAATTGCTACAATTTTTGATTGTTTTAAATTTCAGTCCGACTTAGATCGTCTTGTGGCATGGGGTAAAACCTGGGAGATGGCATTTCATCCATCTAAGTGTTCTGTTGTTAGTATGACACGTAAAACTGCACCTGTAGAATACCCTTATCGCATGTCAGATTCTGTACTCAGCCGACACGATAGTTATAATGACTTAGGAGTTCATGTACAACACAATTTATCCTGGAATTCTCATGTACATAAGAAAGTGTCAAAGTGCAATTCTTTACTCGGTATGATAAAACGATCTGTTGGGTACAATGCTCCATTCACAGTCAAACTTAACCTGTTTCGTTCGCTAGTAATTCCACATTTAGATTACTGCTCACAGGTGTGGTCCCCTCACACGAGATTTCTTATGTGTAAAGTTGAGGGAGTTCAACGGAGAGCCACCAAATACATCTGTAACAACTATGACTTGTTATATAGGGATAGACTTGTTACCACTAATTTATTACCTCTTTGTTATAGGCGTGAACTTTTCGACATGTTGTTTCTCTTTAAGTGTTTTCGAGGCCTATACTCCATTGATATTCATCGGTTCGTACATGTATCATTACCACATATACAGCTCCGTTCAACTGATCCTTTCCAACTTGTTGTCCGTATATGTAAAACCGAATCATTTACTTTCTCTTACTTCAGTCGTGTTGTACTCATCTGGAACACTTTACCTGCAACAATCCGCCAGCATATGTTCTCAAACCTTACCATTTCATCTGTTAGGAAACTACTGGTCAATCATTTTACATCCCGCACAAACCATACCTTCTTAGCTGATAATTTTTGTACCTGGACATCGCTGCAGTCATTGTTTACTTTCATGATTCCTCACTAGCTATTTTATTCCTAATCGTCATTGTACTTGTTAGCATTCTTTTATTGTAGTTATGTGTAGTTTTTAATGTTAGGCTATCGTTACATTTATTGTCTGTAGATCTTCTGGGGAGCCGGCCTCGTAGAGAAATTTGACTTCTGTTGCCGGCTCCCCTCAGATTGTACCGGATCTGAGAACTTTTAAGAAATTCGTCCATCAACACAGGGAGGTCAACAACGTCAGGACCCTCCTCTTCATCGTTCAAGATGGCTTCAGCATCCTCATCTACATCTGTTACCCCTCTCTGTAGGAATTTGTCCAGCCACTGGTCCGCGGTTACCAATTTCAATCCTTTCTTCAAACGCAAACTCTGCCGTGTTCACGGAGTCGTGGTGGCCGTGAAAGGACACAAGCGGCAGTGACCCTGGAAGCACTGCCAGTGTCCTGGCTGTGAACAGGTCACCTTGTACAGACAGAAGCATGCCTGGGAGATAAATTCTAGGAGAGAAGTCGGATCCGACATGTCTGCCGCCGACGTGATGACCATGGCGAACTTTGGTCGAAGCAGTGGAGCCGCCAAGCCGACCAGCACCTCTGCCAAGCGTAGGAAGAACAGGAGGCTTGGGGAATCTGAAACAAATAATCTGTACGAAAACCTGAACAAAAAGATGGTGACTTTGCAAGCCACACACCAGGGCTGCACCCAATGGTGCACATTCTTGCTCAATCTCCTGATACATGTGATCTCTATCAAGCAGCTATGTACGTTTAATGTGGCCAGTGGGAAGAAATCAGGGACCAGCTTTAAGACACAGCAACCCAACTGGCCGCCCAAGTTTCTTCCATTTGCAGCTTTTGTGGAGAAGAAGAAAGCCATCCCATCAAGTGTGACGACTGTGGACCAACTGTAGTGTACTGTTCAGATTGCTGTATAAAGCCCCACTTGATACCAGCTCATGACAGCAATGACATGTATGTACTGTTTGGAAGGGAAAAGGACAAATGCAAAGTGTCCAAGAGAAGACAAGGTAAATAAACCAATCAAAGTTGTTCTTTCATGTCTTTCGTCATTCAATTAGCTTACAATATAAGATATCTTTAACATAAATAAACATGCTGTTAATGAGAAATGTCAACTCTAACTCATATTGTACACTACAGGGTAGAAACGAAACATCTGAGGAGGCCAAACGCCACAAGAAACCTCAGGCCAAAACTAACATCAAGGCCACACAGAGCATCATGACGGATATGGCCGAAGACCCAGGCTCAGGTAGATATGGTTCTATCTTATTTTGTACACTAACCAACACTGTGGAGACATTAAACTCCTTTACAAGCCACTCCAAAGTCAGCTCACTTGATCCCTCGCCCCTCGCATCATTCCATGACGAGGTTTTAGCTTATAACCAGCATATCTCAGATGGAAATTTATGTGCGCATGACGTATTTCTTATCTTGTAGATGACGACATTGACTTCAGCACCGGTATCAGCACATCTCGCGAAGATGACTTCAGCGCCGGTTCCAGCACATCTCGCTTGGATGACTCCTACAGTAGTCCGGCTCCAAGTTCATCTCGCGCTCCAAGCTCATCTCAACTAGAAGACGACGTCAGAATGTTAACGGAAATATTTCCGGGCGCCCAAGACAGCCTGGGCCACAACGCTGTGATGGACATCAGGGCTAGCCCGGAGAGCATGTAAAGTGCCGTGGGGAACATTATTCAGATTCTAAGGCCGAACACACCCTCACCGGAGCGCAAGTGCCCGCTCAAAGCTCTCCAACACTTTCCCTCTTGTAGAGCACAACTCTAGCAAAAGGCTCGTGCTCAACTACCATGGCTGCCTACTGCAAGCTGGATAAGGATTCTTGTCGTAGGCCTCACACAGAGTGGAATGTATGCAGTTGTCTTGCCCGCAACCACCCAACGCGTCAGACTTGTATGAATCAGGCATGTTCTTTTCCGGGAGTCAGCTCATGAACAAACAGCTACGTAATTACACCAGCTGATTCCTTCCTACAGAAAGCTGCTGACTGCCATGCTAGAATCTCCGGCAGCTATTTATGTGGTATTGGAATTCTAATTCATTCTAATTGTAAAGCCAGACCAAAGCCGGAGCGTAAGATAGACTCAGTACTGCTGCTTGAATGGCCTCAAGGATGCTCTTTGACCTCCTGCAGAAATTCCATGACGGCTACAAAAGCAAGAAAGAGTTCGACCGCACAGCAGATGCCATCAAGGTACCTCTTCAAGGGAATGGCAGTGACTGTGGTGCACATACCATCTACAACATGGCATGGGTTGTTGACGTAAGTTCAATCTAATTTCTATGTGTTTAGTACAAAAATAAATAAGAAAGTAGAGTTCCGTGACCCAAATGAGTTTTACCTTTATGACTGATGTATTATATGTTTCTAATGAATTATGCAAATGAGGTACTGATTTGTTTAACTCCTCTGCCACGAAGGCATTTCAAGGGCCTTATATATCCTCTGTAAAATATCTGGTTGACATTAATAATGCTAAAATAGTTGCCCCGTTTGCAATTTTTTGTATTTACACAAAAACGATGTAATTTTGTTCACAACTTCAGAACTACAAAGAGTTTGCTGGAAGCAGGACTGTCCCGGACAGGCCACAGAGGGACGTAGGACTGTACATGCGACAGAAGATCAGGAATTATCTGTACTTTTGTATGAAGTTCAACATATCAATTCTCCGCGTTTTCGGAAGTTGCGGGTGACTCGATCTTTTCCACGACATTGGCTTGTTCGTGTATCAGTACGCCAAAATGTTTCAGTGTTATTTCCACTTTATGGGAAAGGTTGTGGACGTTTCATACTCCCACTACTGCCAGATGGATACGGATTCGGCTTATATCGCAATCTCTGCTGACAGTTTGGCGGACGCCATCAAACGCAACATGCACGACATCTCTGGTTTCTCCCCACAGAAAACGCGGTCTACGACAAACGTTCTACCGGACTGTTCAAAGAAGAATGGCCAGAGGATGCTTTCGTTGGGCTGTGCTCAAAGCCCTATTATTGCTTTGGCGCCGACGAATGAGTTTGCTATAACACAACAGATGACGAAAGAATCCTCCACTACTACCGCCTGTCACATGGTCGACGAGTGGTGGAAAACGCCTTTGGCATCATGACTAAACCGGTGGAGGTGCTTGCTGACTACCATGCACCAGAAACCGAAAAAATGTTTACATAGAGGGGCGGAAAAGTTAAAGAAGGAGGTGAACAGACTTCGCGTCCTTCACTCTATTTACTCTCCGTCGATACCAACCTTTGTTGGACACGCTTCATGGAAATCGACAACGTCATCCGGGGTGACGGCAAGTTTCGTCTAGGGCGAAAACAAGCTGTCTTTGTCATATCGTCTACTATCCAAGCTGTATGGCAGCGACAGGAGGCCGGACAGTGCTCACAAGTAGAGTTCAACACCGCGTACACCATTGGCAAGGAGGAACACCCCTTCACAAAGTTCAAGCCTCTTCTCCAACTGCAGCGGATAAATCATTCTCCTACAGCAGAGTACCGTCAGTCATTTATTCCTGACTGTACTCTGCTTTCCTTCCCTTTTGCCGGCGGTATTACCCGCCCTACTTATTAGATATTAATGAGCTTGCCCTTATATGGGCAGTCAGCCGTTGGGGATCGGGCGTTGGCATGGTGAGCAAACAAAGTCATGGTAATACGTAACATGATTGGCTGGTAGCTTCCCAGCGGCCTTTGCGAGACAGCTTCACGACAACAAGAAGCCCAAGGAAGGCCTGTTCTCTGATTGGTTGACAGCTTGTTTGTGGCGACAATCATAATACCCGTAGGTAGGCCCTGGGACAGCAGGGCCCCATAAGGTAAATGCCGTTGGGGACCGGGCGTTAGGAGGATGCGGATAAATGGGCTCAACATTAACACGACCTACGCCAACGACACGGCCTGCATGCCCCAAGTTCCTGAAGACAATCAGTGACACCAGGGTGAAGACTGCAGGTCGTATTTCGTAAGTCCCTACATCTCCTTCATGATTAATGGAGACACCGATGTTGCGAATAAAGAGTGTGAAATTGTTTACGCACTCATCATCGGAGATGGCAAGCCGAAGAACCTTCTTGTCGGGCACGTGGAAGTTGTCAGGCATGTACAACCCAGCCTTGGCAGCCTTTTCCTTGAGAGCTGCGTCAAGGTTTATCAAACATGCAAAGGTCTAGAGGCTCATGTAGCTGCCGGCATGTCGGAAAGCACAAACGTCGCCTTGAAAGAGAGACTTTGCTGGACAAGTCAAAGTTGAAGTACGCACAAAAGCTCGCACAAGGCCCGTCAGAAGTGCCACATGTAGAGCCATCCTTGGAAGTAATTAGAACACCACCTTGCCCACAGCAAGGATGGCCACTTCGCAGTCCGAAGAAGGCTGTCAGGTTTAGCCACAAGCAAAAGGAATACCTTGATAAGCGGTTTCGGCTTGGACAATCTACTTGACGAAAGTCAGACCCCATTACTGTGTCCAAAGAGATGAGACATGCGCGGGATGCACAAGGCCAACGGCTATTCCAAGTGCAGGACTTTTTGACTGGCCAGCAAGTCTCTAGCTACTTCTCCCGACTGGCAGCTAAGTGCCGTAAACCCTCCAGAAGATTTTGAGAAGGAGCAACAGGAACCTGCTGTAATTAGAAACCTGCCAACAGTCACATACAGGAAGAAATCATCACCAACGTCCAACTATGTCACCCTTTCACACCCGTTGAGATATTAAATAAACGTTTTTTCCTTGGATGTATGAAAAGAAACATTCTGTGTCTTTGTAACGACACCGATTTTCCAATAAACGTTGTTTTGGGTGTAAATATGGTCTATAATTCCTTTTCTCCGTCAGCTAGGTCGCAATCATAAAACTCCGTTCCTTGCTCGTTTCAAGGTATAAGTTAGTGGTGAACCTTGTAATTTTGCCCGCATAATAACTTATCAATTTTCATATAGCTAGGCGCCGCGGACCGGACCGCCTTGAGACATGCAGGCTGAACCGCCTCGAGACCTGCAGGCTGAACCGCCTCGAGACATGCGGTAAAATAATTGACAATTAATATCTTGCTCACATTTTCCTCATTTTATCTAAAAAATCTGCTCAGGCCAAAATATTTCATTTTCCAGGACAAGGACAAAGTGCCCAACAGGACTAAATGGGAGGAATACAAAAGCAACAGGGAGGACCTCGAGAGGAGAAGCTGGCCAATGCTAGGTATACAGTACCAAAGGTATGAAACAAGGAGTTTGTCATTATTGTAAAATAACGTCAGGATTAGAATCTAACAGATGGCCAGCTTGATATTATGTAAAATGCAGTGAGGTTACTAGTATCTGATGGCAATCATTATAAAGTGCCGGAGAAACTCTATCTCAGTCATTAATAACAAGTAGACTAAGTACGATTATTTATTATACTGCTGCTGCTGGGATACCTGGCAAAGATAGTCAGCAGTTGCATAGTCATAGCACACCATACTGCCATGCGGCTCTGTCCAGCAGATTCACCCGATAGACCACCCACCTAATGTACAGTTATACATTCCTCACTCTACTTGTTGCAATCCTTGACACCTCACCACAAAGTCATATTTTAGATTTTTTTTTAAATTCTGTGTTCCAGGCATCAGAATAGTGTTTTTGTAACTGTGTATGGACCCTAAAGATAAATCTTGATTTAAAACAGAAGAAAGCATGACCTCTTTAAAAATGTCAAGGTTGAAATTATTGGAAAGGAAAGCACCCAGGATTTTTATGTTCCACCTGGCCCTTCAAGGAATAGTTGAAACCAGTGGGCTATTTGAGCCAAGCCCAGATGGCTACCTCCCCGGCAATTCCCCTGTCGCTCTCTAAGGTGATTTTGTAGCCAGTATAACTATTATGTGTAGAGGCCTCTAATATAATAAACAAAAATTCTATCAGGTTATCAGGAATGTGCAACATCCATTTGTGAAAGGAGAGAAGCCCGTCGAGGCCGTTGCCATAGCTATGGCACAACTATACAGCAAGCAGCGTGGCATTTACATACACCAAGAAAGGTTAAAGCTCCTGAAAAGCTTGAAAGCAACCTTTGCAGACTCATACAATCATGGAGTGAACAGGTTTCCAACTGAGGAGGTTAGGAGACCGGTGTGTGTGCGTCAGTGGTTGCTTCGCGTGTCCTGTCCGACCCCAACCTCTACAGGTGAGATTCTACAGTCAACTCGGCGGACAACGATGTCCCGAGGGCCCGACGTCGTATAGGAGTCGTCGTCGTGGGAGCATCTCGCCGGGAGGCCTCTGTGGACAAGACAAGCCTCTTCCCGACGGGCAGAGGAGTTCCTGCCGTTTCTGATACATCTAGTTTTCGTCGGCTCCAGGAATCGTCCAAAAACCTTACGATAACTAGATATCCAGGATTCGTACTTCCGGTGCCGTCAATCATGGTGATTACCAAGACAGAAAACAGTTATTATGAACGCCCATATTTCCATATTTGGGTCAACCTCGCGAGAGGTTAAAACCCGGAAGTGACCGCTGCCCTCCCCATGATAAGGACGCCATCTGGATGCTATTAGCACGTAACTAGAATGTGACGCTACACGAAAAACAGCTTCAAACACACAACACTTATACAGTCGTGCGACTGTTATTGTCTATCGTTGTGGACAACGGTTGTCTTTAGACATGTGTTCAGAGTATTGCGGGACACCCGCGGTGCAAGATACCATTGCGGTGCGTGCGTGACCCACAGTGACCTCTTGCTCGCAAATTAAAATCACGGGAGACAGCTGACGGGAGAATTCCTTATTTTCGTCGGGCGTTCAGGCCGTTTTCTGGATATCCAGGATGCGACCAGGGCTGCTTGGGCCGTTTTCTGGATATCCAGGATGCGTCTTACTGTTCAGGCCGTTTTCTGGATATCCAGGATTCGTCCTGAGCCTGTTCAAGCCGTTTTCTGGATATCCAGGATTCGTTCTCCTGTTCAAGCCGTTTTCTGGATATCCAGGATGCGGACCAGGCCTTGTGTGACAAAGAGACGCCATCTGGATGCTATTAACACGTTACCGTGAATGTGTCGCTATACGGAAAACAACAGTAACTTTATCCCATCTTGACTGCCATTTGTTAATTCATTACGCAAAAATAATTTTGGGCCTGATACGTACTGAGTATTAACATGTAAACATCGAAGTATCATTATCAACATTCTTAAGTTCTGTAACACCAGGACTTGACACAATAATTCTACATAAACCTCTTGCGCGGAGATACAAAGATGGCGGCCTTCTTCACGAAAACAACATGCCACATAGTCTCCGCCCTCGAAAACAGGAAGCTCCACCCCCACGTACACATCCTGGATAAACACCACTGTTTATCCAGGAAGCGTCCTGTTTTGGCCGTTTTCTGGATATCCAGGAATCGTCCTTCTGCTCAGGACGTTTTCTGGATATCCAAGATTCGGCATAGTACGAATAGTAGATAGTGACGAAAGTTGGATACGACAGTTTCCCTGTGGTTCCGGGACACACCCGGAAGTGCGCAAGCCGGCCGCCGAGGAGGAAGTTGGAGCAAGACACCTTGCGGCCATTGACGGACTTTTGTTGTTGTAAATTGTTATGTTTATGTTATTGCTTTGTGAATGTCGGACTGTCGTGGACCTGTTTTTGATTATGTACGAGTACGTTGTTGTTCCTAAACTTTCTTTATTATTATCTTAACCTGTTCGTTGCATTGTAGAAGAATTAGTATGTAAAAGAAAAGCGGTGATGACCAGCTGTCAACGATGTGGAAATTGTTTAAAAATGAGGTGTGAGGTGTCACGAGGTGACAGCATGTTGAGTCACTGTTAACCCCTGGTGTGGGGAATGTCACCGGACTAAGTGGGACCAGATGTAGAGGGGTCGGGTAGAAGGGACACGCAGCAGGGTAAGGGGAGTCCAGCTAGAGACGCCGACAGGGTAGGACGTGCCCAGATTGTCCTGAATAAAGTTTATCATCTCCGCACATCATGCCTTTGTCCTGATCCTTGCTTGACTCACTACCTAGCAACCGTGACATATGCAAACGGTTTTCTGTTCCCACGTTTTTGTCAAGGCTGTGCATGGAGGCCTCCTACAATTTTTTTTGTGTGTGGCGAGTAGAAAACCGAGTAGAACTAAGCAATTTGATCTTAACTTAGTACTTCTTGCTAAAAATTTGAAGCTTGGTGAAGATGCTGAATAATGAGCAGCTGTTTCACAGACACCCCATGCATGCCCCTTCTTTCAAGTCTCGAAACATATTGTACACGTGTATTTGCCACTACTGCTTCTTGTTGACGGTTAATATGAGCACGCGATCGGAGTTTAAGTGCTACAAGTCCTAGGTGGATAAACTCATTGCAGAAGGATTAAAGAAGCCAGCTGCGATTATTTCTCGATTGGAACCTGGGGTTTAGGACGCCGCGAAGTTGCAAAGACTGAAGACGTTCGTTCGAAATCGTGTCTATAGGCCATCTGCATCTGTGAAGAGAGCGAAAACCATTGGGACTGACAAGTGCACGCAAACTCATGAAACTGAATCTCAGCAAGGGACCAGCTCCCTGAAATGGTTTGTATATTTATTAACTTATTTTATAACGTTTCTTTGTTTCGCAGGCAGACCTCGGTCAGGATGCCATAACCACCGAACTCAAAACATTATGAAACGTTAGAACTTTAATAAATGAACAGAAATTAGAACAAATTGGATCAGGACGTTCCTACCTGCGCCAGAGAAACTACACAACTACTCTAGTCTAAAAAAGATATAACGTTACTTTCTATAGATCGAATTTCTACCATATTTTTAGAATTTCTGTATACTGCAGATACAATCACAGCTAAGAAGAAAGTCAGCAACCACAATGAATATGCTGACAAAAGTGAGAGAGAACTCCGAAACCAAAAGCCACAACATTGAAAGCCAACTCTGTGTACGACATCAAGGAGTGGCCTGACCAGGAAATGGTCTGACCTTCCTCATGTTCTCTCATGCCTTCAAAGTTCAAAAAGAGAATGGGGTCTGTATTACGAAAAAAAAAATACAAAACCTGGTCATTACCAACTCAAAAGCCTGGAGTGAATCATCAGATGAGTAGGATTAAAATGTCACCGCTAAATGATACATTTTTAATGTCACCTTCGAAACCCATGTATGTTTCAAGGACAAGGGCATTAGAGATTATGCTAAGGAAGCCAGCGCTACAAAGGCCACCAGTGAAAAAGCTGATCAAAGGACAAGAAAACGTAAGAAAGGGTCAGAAAACTCATGACTTTCTCCACTTCATTCAGTTTATCTCAATACAGGTCCCTAATCCACTCTATAGCAGAAAGGGGGACACGTTTATAACTACGTTGTAATGGTGTTCGTTTCCATACAGCCGTCTGCTTCTGGGTTTGAAACAGTCCTCTAACCCAGGCTCTCTGGATCTCGTAGGCTCTCGGATGGTGGAGGTATTGAGTTCGGTCCTCACAAGTGAATTTGATGGGTTTGATACAATCCTCTAATCCAGGCTGCTCTCTGGTGAAGCCCCGAAAGAACCAGTGACATCTGATTGGCTGTTCTTATCCTGAAGCACCCCCCATTTATAACCACACGTTTATACACATTTTAATGCAAAAACAGCCTAGCTCTCCATGGGTACACTGAAGTGATCAGAGATCTTCAGCTGTCTTTTGGATTGTATACAGTAGTCTTTATCTTGGCAATTCTCCTGATGTGACACTTGTAATATATATTTCAGATGATCGCCTTCTTCGAACAGATGCCAGAGCTGAGGATGGGAAACCAATCAGGAGAGTGTGCCACCAGGACCTGGGTAAATAATTCCCTTTATAAAGGCTTCACAATTGACGCCACCTTGGCCGTGTTAGAAAAACAGCAAATGCATGAAAACCACACAAGTATGTCGACAATGGCCAACTGTATATGATGTGCATCAAAATTGTATTACAAATCATTACCAATTAATTCATAACCCAGTGATTTTCCATTATCACTATATGACGACGATGTGGCAAGATATCAATATTACACACATGTATCTTACATAATTAATATTTTCCCCAAACAATCGTCAACGCATATAGCTCAGAATGCAGCATCTGTTTAGAGAACTATGAACTGGGAAATAAGGTGCTTCCACTACATTGGGAACACCTGTTCCACCTCGCATGCATGATCACGTGGTTGGACAAGTGGTGACGACATGCTGTCTTTCATATGCCCATCCTGCGCCTTCACACCACAGCATGGCGGAGGCCTTGGTACTACATACAACAAAAGAGCTGCACTCAGCAGGTAATCAGTAATTATTATCTCACAGTTCATTGAATGCCAAGCATGTTCTTCATGTAAATGGTTAAGCAGTGAATAACCTTAAGGTTATAGGCAAAGTAAGTCTAAGACCACTGACACCGTTCTCAACTTTCAATATTAGGCCACACCAATGAATTGATTGTTTCTCGGAATTCAAGCAGCCTCTTCCCCAAATCACAGAATCAAATCGAAAAAAAAATATTTCTACCCTCTGACCATAGTTACCATTCATTAACGAAATCAATGAAATCAATTATTGTTTAACATAAGTGGAAATAAACTCTTCTCCCAATTGATGAAGGGGAAGCGGCTCAGAGCTGACATGGATCAGCAAGGGGACTCGTTCCAATGTCGCCATGACAATGTTTTTTTTTCCATTCCCAATGTTTGTTTTCATTGTTTCATTATTCCATGACATTTATTGTTTTATTTCTATTCACAGACACAGAGCTCTGATCACTACTTCTGCCACCGGACACAGGCGCATCCGGAATTGTTTACCATAATTCAAATGTCTACCTTAGAGAAGCTTCAAGTTTGGTATTGCAAGAGAAAATCTGCATCAGCCCTGATGTCTTCCTCAATAAAATACGTTTAAAAAGTTGTTTACATAAAGCTGGCCACATCCAAACCATCTGTCCACACCTCTGTAAATTGTCTAGTTAAGATTTTCCCAAGGAATCGACCTGCCTTATATCTACATTGAATAACTGTGTCACCATTTTCTGTTTCCTGTTGCAGGAAAGATTACCCATGGCACATTCTGACAGAATGTACAACTACATTGGAACATCCCTGGCTGTGGGCAGCTCCGACCTGCCTCTCAGAACAGTGGCTCAGAATGTGGAAGAAACCACACTTACCTCCTACTGAAGGTATGCTCTCTCGGCTTTTCTTCGCTGACGAAGATCTAGGGATGTATGCTAATACTGCTGAAATGACAATGTAATACTATAGTGTAATACTATAGTGTGATCCTGATGTGGTACTTTTTTCTTGAAAGGTTAGGATCATGCATAATTTGAGTACATGTTAGCATTAGATTCCAAAGAAAAGCTTTAAGGTTTTGTAGGCATTTCTGTACCGTTTGGCAAACCTGAAAGATTGTTGGCATCATTTTGCAGAAAAGAAAAGATGTCTCCGAGAGGTTGTGTCAGCTATGCCAGAGACAATTGGCGCGTATGAAAGAAAGCCTCAAAATTCTGCAAGAGTGAAAAGATCTGGTTGACCGTGTGAAAGAGACGCAGCCAACGCGCACGGATCCCCAGCAAACACCGCCGAGAAACGTTCAAAAGCGGATGAGAGAGCCGACCCACTCCAAAACTACGAGGGCTGTGAAACAAAAGGCTGGGAACGACGTCCAAAACCAAGGCACCGCCAAAGACTACTTTTTTTTAAAAATCTGATTATACATATGTGCTGAACAGAAAACGACTGAGAATGTGAATGACTGGCCATTTCCATCTTATATATCTGGTGGGCCTTCGGATTTGTTTTGAATTTCATCCCCTACCCAGGTCTGTACAATAGAAATGAACACGGTAACTTCACATGTGCATCATATAATTTGTAGTCTTTGCGTTTAAACATAAATTTAGAGAGACCGAACAAAAATGGAGCTTCCGACCGCTCTTGTGGAATGCTATAACTGCGCAAATCAGTCTTTTACACGAAGACAGATTTTGTCAATGATGGCTGACAAGTATGGCTTTGTACGAATGAGAGTAGATTCCATGAAGCTTGATCACTTCATCTCTTTCATCACAAACTCCTAAACCTAGCCTGGGACATGACGAAGTTTGGTAGCAAGTTAAAATAATTTATGATGAAGATATAAATGTATTTCATAACAGTCTCCGAGAGACTGGCCGGAGATCGGAATCACAGAGCCAGAAATGAGAGCATCAGCTGTCAATGCTCAATGACAACCTGGGGATCCTGAGGTCCAAGCTGGAGGTCAAGTTTCAGCTGATTTTCAAGTTCCTGCACCTGAGTGACAATGACGATTACAAACCCCGTGGTCACCCATAGTACAACCCATTCCAGAAACTGGGGGGATTCTACCCCACTATTTCCCAACAGTTCAAGTCCACGTGGTCACCCGGCAGATAAATCTGCATATACGAGGGCATGTTTTATCAGAAGAATAATCGACTCACACTGTTTTCTCTAAGGTTGAGACTGTCTGTTGGACAGCAGACCAGGATGGTGACAGGGACAGCTGTCTTCGTGCCCGGGAACGGAAAATGTGGCCGGTTTGTTTGACCTTCATCACCAGGGCAGGGTGTCAGTTGAGATTGTCATTCAGCATTAAGCCTTCATGCGTGTGTTTGAAATGCAAGTTTTTTTCCATGTGTTAGTTCAAGTTCATAACTCAGACATGTGAGATGGTTGTCAGTTTCACACCTTATTTTATATCATCAAGTTCATTGATGCTTTGATACCTTAACCATGTTAACTAGCATCAGTTAAATATTACAGCCAGTAACCCATTTTAGCAGTGATGATCAATTGTATTAGGGTCATCCAAATCGGTATTGTTTTACACGTAGTAAGACTGATACCAAGCTTGTATTTGCTGTGGCTGTGGCATTAATTTTACATCTAACCCGTTCACAAAATTGATTTCATAATTATACCTTTTAGATACTACAGAGTGTTTGATGCCATTCGCCACAACAGGGTGTATACAACTGACCAGCGACTTGGCATGAAATACCCATGGCAGGTTGCTGTAAAGTTACACAACAAAGATAGAGGCTTGTTCAAGACTATTAAGTAATATCTGGACAACATCGCCATCAATCCACTACCCTAGCAAAGTAGCAATCGACAATGATCAGTGACTTGTTTTTTGATACGTAAATTAGGTTATGTAATAATACTATTACTTATAGTCGCTGATATGTAAATTAGCGCTGTAGAAGCATACTGCTTTAGACAAGTTGAAGGAAACTCTCTGCAACGAACCAGTGCTGAAGGTAGCTGACCACAATAAGCCGTTCAACATCTAGCTGGACGTCTGCATTGGAGCTGTTCTCAGCCAGGCAGATGCTGTAGTGTGTGACCACCCCATAGCATATGGGAGTAAGAACTGACTGACCACCAGAAAAAATGGTCAACCATTGTGAAGGAATATTTCGCCATTCTCTTTGCCACCGGAAAATTCCGGTATTCTTGGTCGGGCGCAGTGTTTTGTTCTTCAAACCGGGGACGCCAAGGAGGCTACACCCGCGGACGACCGGCGCTGTTGTCCCACTATCCCAGCTCGAACCCCAGCAAATCTTCGACAGGGTCGGCGCCGTCACCGGAGAACCACCGGAGACCCTGCTCCGGATGGCGGGACGGGACCCAGGCCGCCCCAACCCACCTCGCCCGTTTCGCCATCCTGGCGGCGAATGGTTTTCCAGACGGCCTGGAGGTGAGCGCCTGAAAGCGGCCAAGGATGCTGCACAGGCCTCTGTGCAGCTCCTGTCAGACAACCCGACCGCGACTACCAACACCCAGGTCAAACGTCCACCCTCAGCGGGCGGCTCGAGCGACAACCTGCCGGGGCCTGCAAGCCCCGGACGACGAAGAAGAGGCAGCAGATGGCGAGCTTATACTCGGACAGCTCTGACGGGGATGATTTGGAGGTCAGTATGAGTTGTTCGATGGCCAGTATTATGTTTATTGCACATTACCCTTTGGTTACAAGGCGAGCGGATACATTCACAACACCACTGGCACACTAATATCAAGATATGCGAGACACCTGGGAGTCTCAACAATGTTGTATATCGATGATAGGCTAAACGACGAGGCCTCCCTGCCACCCAGGGGTTTTACGGCCCGGCAGGTTGATCACGGTGGGCTCAACCCGATCCCTGCTTTGTCTCTGGATGAGGATCGTCGAGCTCAGCGTGCTGACCCGACTTTGGCTTGCCTCGAATTGGATATGCAAAGAGGAACGAAACCTGACAACCACGATGCACGCTTTATTCTGATGTATCCCCAACAATTATTGGGCCTATGTCTGTTGTACAAGATAAGAATAGAGAATCGTATTCACCTCTATTCCAGCAAATAGTCGATGCAAAACCATAACTGGCATATTTACTAAAATGATATGGAACAGATGGGAAAGTAACTTGATTGATTCTTTACATCGCGCATTACCAAATGCAAAAGGATATAGATGTACCCACGATCTGTGGAAGAATGGATACATTTGGGCGCAGATCAAATTGGATATCAATTGGATGGACACTGGTCATGGCCATGATTACATGGTCAGATTCATAACATACTTCAGAAAGCAAATTATCCCAGTACTCAAAGGTCAGGTTTTAGTCACAGACGGTAACAATCATCTATATACACAAAATGCCTGTTAGTCTCTCAATGCAAAGGTTTAAAGATGGGAGTCATTTCAAGAAAAGCAAGTTGATGAATTAAATCTAACACCACTTGATGGTCAAAATAAAACATTTGTATTCCACATTTATTTCCCTGTTTTAATTATTCTAAAAATGACTGAAAACCCGCCATCGACACAAAACTTATCATTGGATGTTCCACTTGACCAGATACAACATGAGCTACGTAAGGGCGTAGATGATAGTGATATCCGGAATGGTGACGTGGGGATGGAACATTGAAAGCTCAATGATTCATCAGCAAGAACGTCTTGCGTGAGATGCAGCGGAATGACAAACTAACCGAGAGGTTTGCTGTTGAGGCGTCGAACTGCACGTATGTTGATAGGCAGTTATACAACCTGAAGTAACAGGTCACATGATAAAAAAATCAATGTGACAATGGTATGGAACAAGCATATAGAAATTGATGGGGGCTGCTTTACAGTCTCTGTCAGAACAGACACGGAATGCAAATGGTGTCTTTAGTCACCCGTCCAAAAATCGGTCTCACAGTTAAGCGCCTAAATTCTGGCAGGGAAGAAAAAAACTAAGAAGTGGAAGAAAAAGACAAACTTTGAAAGTTGAACTACAACAGCAGTCCAAGAATGTTGACGTTTTTGGATAAATGCCTGTTCATCTACTGATCTCCTTTTCAATGACAAAGGGTCCTGTTCACAAGGAATGTATGGGCACGAAAATCATCTTCTTCTCCGACTGCTGGCTGCACTAGAAATAGCCGAAAACCGCCGCTTTTATGTACTAAGCGTGCAAAATAAAGTGTATGTGCATGTATGAACTTATTCCTCCTTTTGAAAGAGGACTTCTCATTGATACCTACATGTACCAGTAGTGGTTGCAATGTGTGTAAAATCATATGGTACAGTAGTCTGACATAAGATTTTCACTGCTCTGACACTTCTGTGTACTCTCCTTTCTCAAATTTCCTTCTCACTTGACTATGGGCATAAATTGCAGGTTCATAAAGTAATCCATTTTCACTTTAGGAATTTAGGAGAAAGGACAAAAAAGAAGACACGTCTGAAGTGTGCCTACAGTGAACTCCATCAACCACTGTGCAAGGACACCAAAAACAACAGGAGTAAACTACAGGAGGAGAGAGAGGCAGAAAACGAAAGGGATGCTGCCTTACAACAGCATGTGAGAATGGCACAAATGCAGGCAGAAATGTCTATGCGTATAGCATTCATTTTGAAGCTATGATGTCTCGTGCATTCCAGCAGTTTAACACTCCTTCCAACCCCAGCACATCACAGCCTGCCCCTCCATTCGCACAGGGACTCCATGCCCCAGAACCATTCTGACTGGGACCCCTGGGCCTGAACCCATTTCCACAGGGACCCCTTGCCCTACTACCATACCCACAGCATTAAGCTTCCATTCTTTGAACACTTTGTTATTTTGGAGTAGAGAACATGATCAACATTCTATGCAAAGGAGGTCCTTATTTGCATAATCAATGGGAAATATTTATAATACTTCACTTCAAAAGGTTACTATCAAAGGTTAAGGTATGTGGTCATGGAACTCAGTTTTCCTGTTCTATGTGCAAGAGTGTTCAACCAAGTGTTAAGGTACGCTTTCTCAAACCTTGATGTCTTCAGCCGTTATTTAACGATACACCCACTTGAGACCAAATCTGCATCAGGTGTGGCGAGGCAGCTTTTCAGGATGAGCACAGGATTTGGCGGTATTAAGTTACTTTGTATTTGTTCAACCTTGTGTGGTATTCAATTGCTGTTCTGATTCTGCATGAAGACTTAAAAATAATCAGAGAAACATTTATTTACAATCTGCAGATGAAATATGAACTTTCACTGTATGATTTTGAGCCTAAACACCACAAACGACTCTAATATGAAGCAACGCGTGCGTTACTGGAGCAGTAAGTCAGCTTTGCGAATCTGATAGGGAAAGGAGGGTTGAATCATGGAATAAAAGTCTCTGCGGAACTGTCGGGCCCCAGTGCCTTCACTTAGTGATTCAGAGGTTAATTGGGAAATGTTTATAACAGGAAATAACGGTTTGAATCATTCAGGTGGACGAGGCAGAGGAGGCTGCGAGAGAACAAGAAAGGGCGGACCGGGAACAGTTCAATGCAGAGATGGCCTACCTCGCCCATCTGTAGCGGAGGTTCGATGACCCAGAGGGGGGTCCAGAGGCCATGCGATTGTACGACGAGTTGGTCAGAAAGATGAACGAGTAGGTTTTATGTCTCTTGTTGTAGATGTTACGCAAAAAATAGATACATTGTGGTAGATGTTACTAAAAAAATAGATACATTGTTGTAGATGTTACTAAAAAAGTAGATACATTGTTGTAGATGTTACTAAAAAAGTAGATACATTGTTGTAATGTTACTATAAAAAAAGATACATTGTTGTAGATGTTACTTAAGCTGAACCAGCCCCCACTGAGCCAGAGGCACAGTCCCCGAAGTCTGGGTACTGATAATACAGAAAATGCATCTGGTTTTAGTCGTGATTTTCAGAGTTACCTCATACAGCAAATAATATTCGTGACGTTTAATCAAAACTTCACCTGTAAATTCAAATATTTGAAAAGGTAAAATTGTTTCATTTATCGACACTAAAGGCAAATTATGTCGACGGTAATCGTGTTGAAAATTATTTTTTCCAGAACCATAGCGTCGTTCGTTCAATGCAGTCATTAGGACCCTGTATATGCAAACTTATATCTCGTGCCCCCTCCTCCGCTGGGAGAAATACATGGTAGGAGGGTGACTGGGTGTGCTCGAGCAAAATCGAAGGAGGTATTACAACACAAACCTCCAAGAAGAGAGAGACTTGATCGCAACCCAAGGACCTGAATTCCAGGATTACGTGGTCATATTCGAACTTTAGTATTCTAAGAAACTTGTAATGCATGTGCAACGTAGTGAAGTAGACGACCCTATATGGACTTCAGCCATTTTATCTAATTGCATGACATTCCTACAGGCCATCTTGCAAGGGCTGGGAAGACAAGGGAACATCGTAACACCGTGTGGCGGGCCACACTGCAGTACGATTTACCATTTACTTTTAGCATCAGATACAAAGTCACATGTATACCTACACTTAGATGCCCTTGATAATACCAATAAAATATGAATTCCACGTTGAAGTTTAATCATTAAACTAACTATCTTCAAAACCCTGAAAAGTAATCATTCCCTCTCTATTTCATTCACAGGAACACTCACTTCTACAGGTTCTACGTGGTCCAAAACGATCCAGTTCAGGCAAATACTCCTCTTCCAACCAGGGGGAGGACATTCTCGGACATCCACTCTATCCAGAGATGCTTTGGAAGGGTCTAGCTAGGTATAGAACACACAATATGTCATCACTCGGGCTTCGCACGCTCGAACGCGTTTTCTGATGAGCGCTCATGGTGAATAGACTATTTACAGACAGGAAGCTGAGGAAGGCACTGCAGTCCTTCCTCAGGTGTTCGAGGGACCCACCGATTTGAAAAGTTTGCGTTTGGATGGAAAGTTTTCCTTCCACCGATGAAAGCAAATTTTCTTCCCGCTCCCACCAAGCTATTGCTTTTTTTCGGGAGTACAGCTTATGATGTAATTTCTTGCTCACAACTTGATAGTATGTATTATTGTGTAAACTGCCGATTTAGGTATCTGTTAGTCAACTCCAATTTGGTTTTTTGAGTGCGATCTTGCATTCCAATGCATTCCAATGCCCCGTTACTTTGCCATGTTTTTTTATACCAGTGGCAAAACTGACGAGAAATTCTACCACTTACGACTAAGAAAAAGGATGGAATGTTTATAGCTGACAACGTGATAGTTAAGTCTTTAATATGCAAACTGACGTTTTGGGCAAGCAATTGTTATTCAACTCCTATGTTATTTTGATATTGAACTTCAATGACCCATGTTACTGCTCCCAGTAAGGTGATAATTACCATGTTTACCAGTAGCTAAACAGATGAGAAATTTTACCGCTTACGCATAAGAAAAAAATATCAAGGTCCAGCATCAGAGTAATAGACACATAATAGACACATCATTTTCTCCAGAATCAATCACGAGTCCCCTTTCTCATGATTTTGGTTCAGGTCCACCAAGTGCGCGGAAGGGCGTTTGCGCGGCACAACGCCCAGAGGGCTGGGTTACTGCCGACCGGAACCCCGCCGGGACAGCCGCCAGCCTCGGGGGCTTCCACGATGGAGGTGGTGCCGCCGAGGGCGGTGTTGAGGGAGGTGCCCAGGGCGGTGGCGAGGGAGGTGCCCAGGGTGGTGGTGGCGCTGAAGGCGATGCAGAGGGAGGTGCCGTGGGCGGTGCCCAGGGCGGTGCAGAGGGAGGTGCCGTGGGCGGTGGCGGTGCAGAGGGCGGTGCAGAGGGAGGTGCCGTGGGCGGTGCAGAATGCGGTGCAGAGGGAGGTGCCGTGGGCGGTGGCGGTGCAGAGGGAGGTGCCGTTGGCGGTGGAGAGGGTGGTGCAGAGGGAGGTGCCATGGGCGGTGGTGGTCCACAGGGTGGTGGCGGTCCACATAGTCACTTTCCACAGGCTGGTGACTGGTGCAGTTGCCGTAACTGCAAGGAAATGCCATTAGATGTAGAGAAACTATGCTGCGGTGGTGGGCCTGAGTATGTTTCAAGCAGTCGGTTTGCTAACAAATACTGAAATAGGGTTGAGAAGCGCAAGAACTGGCCGTCTGAGACGACATACACTCAACTTTTTATACCTTTTGTATATACTTAGATATTTGTAATGTGTATCATCAAGTTGTTGTACTTGCTAACAACAGCTATGGAGTACACAGGAAGAGTATCAAAGAACGTGCAGGGTGGTCTCCAACAACGACAAGCAGAAGTCAAGAGAATCAAGCAATATGCAAACCCGACATATCCAAGCAGAGGTTAGGCTCCGGCTGTTTTTTTAACGTTTTTTTAGTCGTTTTTATCTGGCTTTCTATTTTGTCATTTTTTTTGCTGTGGCCGGACACAGCTCTCTTCTGACCTAGCTATCAAAATGTCGCCCTCCTCCGTACCAATAATGTACCAGTGCTGTCCAAGTATGCTCAGTCTTTGGAAAGCCATGTTAAGCTAATCATAAATAAATATATAAATAAATAAATAAAAGCTGCGGTGTATGGAGAAAATATATGTGATAGATATTCCTTGCCGCAATCCCAAGTTTACTCGCAAGATTTGCCACCTGTGGAACAGTCAGACTTGTTCTGGTACCTAGTTCTCCAGACAAGCTATTACATTTTAACTTTAGCAATAGATCCCACGCATATAAAGTTAAAGCGGGAAAAGCTCCCATGTGTCTATCGTTCTCAAACGTGATCCAATGTGCCAAGTGACAAACAGCTACAACAAACATATCCTGCAAACCTGATAAGCTAACTTCGACCTCCATTACATAACAGACCCGTACGCTTGCACCATGTATGCAACATCTTATATGATGAAGAGGCGATGAGCGAGTTGTTTTGGAAAACTGCAAAGGTAGTGAGGACGTAAAAACACAACTTCGCAAGTTAATTAAGATCAACCTCCCTTAGTCACAGGGAGGTCGTCACTGTACAGGACTACCTCCTGATAATTGGGAGGAGAGCTCTGGGTCACAGCGACCAGACAGCTGCACCACGAAGCTTTACTACTTTGTCGGCAAATCGGAGATGAACTTCTCCTTTACAAGGATGAGGTCGCACTGGGATGCCGCGGACGGCATGATGTAATTCATCATCATCATTAGTCATCCTCTTCACCATCATAGACTATCCCGAGATGCTTTGCAGGAGGTATTGTCTAGGTATAGAACACACCATGTGTCCTCACTCGGGTTTCGACGCCCGACCAGAACGGAGTGATGTCTTCCCCTCCGGTTCAGCGCGCGGACGCCACCCTGGTGAACCGTAGCATCCTCCCGCTTTTGCGGGAGTTGCGAAAGCCCGACGGTCCACCTGAGGAGGACCAACTAGCGCGGTTTGAGGCCGAGACACCTCTCTCGGCATACAATGCTGAGGAGATTTCGGAACGGATTGGGGCACTGACTGGGTAGGCCCCGGAGGATCTGATGGAGATGGCCGGCATGGACCCAAAGCCCGAGGCCTCCATGAGGAAGCTGGCACACTGTGCCATCCTGGCCGCCAATAACATCACGGCGGCCCAACCCATCAAGCAGGACAAGGCCATCAGGGACGCCGCCCAGGCCGCCGTCGGTCTTGTCGAGGATGACCCTTTAATCAGCATCATCGTCATCCAGTTCACCTGTGTTGCTGCCCACCGTCGATTCTTTAGAGTCGCTCTCCGAGGCGGATCCCCCACCATACCCAGGATCGTCAGGCTGGGCTCTCCTCGTCCACTTCCTCTGCCCAATTCCATGGATGGCCGCAAAAGTTTCTCTATTTTCTATCTGCATCAGCTGATAAGAGTATAAACAGTTAGCAGCACGTACCGAGAGCTGCTTCTGTTCCAGCTGTAATAACGAGGCGGCCGCTACAACATGTAGCAATAAGGAATATGTAGAGGGCTGATCGCCTGCACGGATTCAGGTAACAACGGTCCAGGTGACAACATCTGAACCTTACCAATCAGGAACCACTGTGGAGAATGTCGAAACACCTTCCATTATAGGTGTGGACAAATCCATCAAAAAAGGTGACTTTGTGGCTTTAGGGCACAGGGAGGAGAAAGACATGAGCACTTACATGGCTGAAAGGATTGAGTATTAGGAGCAGGAGAAGGAGGAAGCTCAACTGTTCTTTATGAAGAAATCTGGAGACATCTACATTTGGCCAGAGAACAAGAACACTTCATGGGAGATGGCTTCCCTGTCCCAACCATGGCCAACTCCAGTTAGCAATTCTGGGTCCGCTTCTCCAAAGAGGATACCACTACAGTTAAGAACATTTTAGTGAAAGCTGGTAATAACATGTACCACTTTAAGTAATTCTTTGCAGTTCCTTTGTCACATTGAAAAGTGGAATTTAGTTAAGGAAGCTTTTTATTGTTTATCTCATGTAACCCTAACATAGATTAAGTAGCATGGTTAATTGTTGGTTTAAAGCACTTTAGGATTTTTGGTTTTCTTTGCCTAAATTAGCTGGTGTAGAGCGACATGTACTTACAGGTATGTAGCATGTAGGTGGTGAATGGTTTATTATTGATAAAAAACATCATCGGCTTGGCAGTAAGAACTGAATTGCGCCGACTCATACAGTATGTACAACATGTAGCGTCCATACCCCGTACTTTAGCTTTTATACGTATACAAATATTTTTTTTAAAAAGAGCTCTTAATTTTTCTAAAACAATGGTCAACATTTTGCACCTACACTTGATCATATGCAGTTATTTCTTGAACAAAATCTTTTTCACTGTTGTCATTTCAGATGTGTAAGAAAACCTCATCCCATCACACGTGAGAGAAGGGACGAAAGAGGAACAGCGACGCTGGCTACAAGACCATGTCACCCAGATTGTGGACAAATACATCATCAGAGTCAGGAATCCTGAGAGATCTCCATGCTGGTGTGGCTCAAGAGTCAAGGCCTACGCAGAGAGAACGACACAGCTGCTGTGAACCAGGCTGTCCGCTTATTTTTGTTCATGTTACTGCTTGGTTAAAACATGATAGAAATGTACATGGTCTGGACTTTGGTGAGCCAAGCCAACAGGAAAAGCCCAGATACTGCCCACATTTGACACAAATGATGTGTTGCATGATCTAGAGGGAAATGTGGCCTTCATACTTGCTTGTGTTGAAATCAAAATCTATCTGCGTTTAGATGCTCCAAGGCCATTCAAAACTCACACCAGAACAAGGACCCATGTAGGGTTGGGTCAACAAGGAACTACCCTGGGACCAGCTAGAGTTCAAATGATACAAAAAATGAAACGGTTCTATCGGTTAGGCCTGGAAATCCGACAGTAAACGACAGGAAACGGTTTGCATTTTGCGTTCACGATGCAAACTTGCAAACCGTTTCAGTTCCTTGAAAAGGCAAGGTAACGCGACCTCTGACCCCTGAGGTTGTTGTGATCTTGCCCAAACTTGTACTTCTGTGTCAGATTATTGGTCTTTGATCGAAATTGAACCAATGTCTTACTGAATTCGAAGCTGGGTTCTGTTATGACCTTGGAAATGCCTCTGAAAACAAAACATTGTGGTCCCGATATATGCCATGCTATGACATTTCCACTGGATCTCCTGACACATTCCCCTAACGATATCAGGAATGCTAGCTCCTCAGTCGACCAAGATTATAGAAACGAATCGTACGATTGAAAACGCGGCCGAAACACCCGAATGACAGGTTAGAAATTGTACTTTTGCACCGTGGCGCCACCAAATATGAACGCACATGGATGTAAAACGGATCGCGCCTCTTTTGCGTTCATGATACAAATTCGCAATTCCGGATAAAGAAGAAACCGTTTCAATACTACCTCGCTAGGAGGTTCCGAACAAACCGTTTCCTATCGCTTCAGATCCATTTCGGACCGTCCATGATGACAAAACTTATCCGTTTCAGCTGGCCTAACCGATAGTAACCGATAGAACCGTTTCATTTTTTGTATCATGAACGGGGCCTAAGACTTTTGACTTATTGTCACCTTTGGCCAGAATAGCTACAAAGGTAATTTGGGCCAGAATATGCCTGAGCAATTCGATATCTTATGCCTTTTGCTTATTTTGCAATAAAGAAATATAATTAAAAATACTTTGTTGGGTTTGTGTATACTGTGTTATGTTACTAAGAGTCTGTAAGACCCCGGTCGTGATGCAAAAAATGAAATGGTTTTCCCTTTGGCGAGCTAAAGCGGATATATTTGCATTATTTAGAATTAAATGGCCATCTTTCCTCAGCCAATCATGAGCGAATAAATTCGACCAAGTCAGAGACTCCCTCCATTCAACTGAATGGTCTCCCTAGAACTGACTTAGAACATAGCCAACTTTCAGAAGCAAAATACACTCATTTTCAGTCATTAGAAACGTGCAGTTTGTTTTACTAGCAAGCGAACAGACAGTTCTCATTCATGACCCTCAGGTGATGGCGCTTCACACCTTTTCTCACAGCACTGTTTGAAATTCTTGTCAGGTTTTACAACACTTTTTTGCACCACAATGCCATTGTCGTAACAAGTTTTACGACACATTGTTGGCATCACAATGCCATTGTTATGATTACATATTATTATTATTATTATTATTTGGGGTGAGAATTACCAGATTGTCTACCCAGTTCTCTGTCCCCAGCCTGAATTCAAAAGAGGAGGACATGGCATCATTAGTACTAGGAGATCAATGGTTGTGAGCATTTTCTAAGTTAGTTAAAGCATGGGCAAAGCAACTTTAAGTGGATTTCAAATTTTGGTACAGCAAGTTTGCATCATGAACACAACATGCAAACCGTTGCCAAGTAAATGCATTCATTGTTTACTTTGACGTGGAAGTCTTACATGTCAGCCAACTTTGGCCTTGGGTGAAAGAAATCTTGAAATACAATGATTTGAAGGAAATCTAGTTAAGTTAACCTGTAATCACATCTATCCATTAATGAGGTTCTGCTCCATGTCAGATATCCACCACTATATGGGTTTGAACATATCCCTGATACAAAATCATGCACTGACATATCAATCTGTGTTTTTTCTAGGATGTGCTTGTTGAAAGACAACCTGGGGTTTACTGCTTTGATGTAAGTTTTAACCCTGTTACTATATTACTGTATAATGTAGTGTGAATGTAAAATCTGTTGTCTATCTCTTTCCCTTTGAAGGAAATATAGAAGGCAGAAACAGGCAAATTTTTCATGAAGGAGGAAGATTTTTACTGATTTGTTTATGGCATTAATAGCTCTCCACTGCGTAACTCAATTGTGACGTGTGTTAACTTGACGAGTGGGTGTCCTTTATGCTTTATTTTGACTTGTGAAATTGTGAACTTTTCTGGTAGCAATGATGAAAAAGAATTAACAAGTCACCAGTTAAGCTATAGCTACAAATTACAAGTTGCTAAGGATGAAGGGGCCTAGCTTAGTTAAACCTCTTTTGATGTATCGATTAAAATAATTATTCTAAGACTAAATGTTGATGACTCTGTTGTTACATAATACAGATGGTGACTGAGAACAAGAGGATTGAGGACAACCCCCCTTCAGCCCAGCTGGCAGTTTCAGCTCCACCTAGTCCTGACAACTCTTCAGCTTCTCCTAGTCCTGACAACTCTTCAGCTTCTCCTAGTCCTGACAACCCTTCAGCAGAGGGAGAGGCCGTGGGGGGAGGGGCCGTGGGGGGAGGGGCTGCACAGTCCAGCATGCAAACGAAGAAGACGGTGGGTACCATCACGAGCACTTCACAGATGAAGACGACGGCACCGAGGTCCGTCCTGCGCGCCGAGGACGTGGAGGGCGCGGGCGAGGAGGGCACGGAGGGAGGGGCCGTGGAGGGAGGGGCCGTGGAGGGAGGGGCCGTGGAGGGAGGGGCCGCACAGTCCAGCATGCTACCGAGGAGGAAGAGGCCGTGGAGGAAGAGGCCGTGGAGGGAGGGGCCGTGGAGGGAGGGGCCGTGGAGAGAGGGGCCGCACAGTCCAGCATGCTACCGAGGAGGAAGAGGCCGTGGAGGAAGAGGCCGTGGAGGGAGGGGCCGTGGAGGGAGGGGCCGTGGAGGGAGGGGCCGTGGAGAGAGGGGCCGCACAGTCCAGCATGCTACCGAGGAGGAAGAGGCCGTGGAGGGAGGGGGCCGTGGAGGGAGAGGCCGTGGGGTGAGGGGCCGCACAGTCCAGCATGCTACCGAGGAAGACGGTGGGTACCATCACGAGCCCTCCACAGATGAAGACGACGGCACCGAGCTCCGTCCTGCGCGCCGTGGACGTGGCGGGCGCGGAGGAAGAGGTCGAGGAGGGACGGGCCGCGGAGGGAGAGGCCGCACAGTCCAGCATGCAAACGAGGAAGACGGTGGATACCATCATGAGCCCTTCACAGATGAAGACGACGGCACCGAGGTCCGTCCTGCGCGCCGAGGACGAGGGTTGAGGGGCCGTAGAGGACGCTTATAATAACAAAGAAGCGAGAAGATGTCGACCTCGATCCTGTTAGCCTAGTACCTTCAATTAGTTAAATTGTATCTTGTTGTCTCTGCATGTCTATTATGTCTGTTATCAGTGACCTGTATTTAGCCCGTCGAGGCATGAATGTACAATAAAGGTTTCATTCATTCAATCACTTTACCACAGCCTATACCTTTGATCTGAATTGTTATGTTCCTTGTTCGTAGTTCGTTGAATATGAAGTCACAAACATTGTTATTCTGGAGGAAAAGATTTGTTGCAATCAGACAGAAAAGAAACGAGTATATAAAGAAACGAGTATATAAAGAAATTAGATGAAGTATGTATACTAGTTCATATAAGATGCATCCTACACTTGCTATGTGTATTTCCTTTTCCATGTCAGTTTCAGAAAAATATGACGAACGAGTCACGATGAAGCCTGAAACATACAGGATAGGCATTGAAGGAGTGAAGCGTTACAGGCAAAATGATGTGGATGAACTTGAACAGTTCCAGTGAGCAAAGGAGTGTCCAGGTCAGTTCATTTGGAAGTTTGCTGGTGATGTCAGAGGGTTGCTGGTTAGTGTGTAGTCAACTTGTTTTGTGACATGTACATGTGCCAGTTTTCATAAGGTTATTCAGTCAACTTGCACTTTGACATGTTTCCCCAAATACTCTATAAAGTAAATTGTATCAAGGAGGTGATTTTTAACCTCCTTGATTGTATTATTTACTAGTACCATACACCAGAAATGACGATGCAGCTTGCTAACATAGTCTGACTCTAACAGACAATGAGGACGTATACAAACTTTTCATTGAGCGCTTCCTGATACAAGACACCTATAGTGTCGGGCTGCCAACGCCAAGTTACACTGCTGGCAAGTTAGATGACACATCTGTGGCCATACTACAGCTACTGGACCCAGAAGCTCTCCAATTTCAAGGACAATATCGTGGGGGGAGGGGGTCTTAACATCATCTTCCATAGATACCATCAAAAAGATGTGACATAAATTCGGGAACAAGACATGAGGGCCATGGTTTCCCAAACTCTGTAAGAACATAATTGTATACTACGCAAATACGTGGTATCTGTGGGCCTTGATGCAGGACATGCCCACTGGGAGTACAGAAAGTGCGAGAAAAATAATGATTTCAAGAAAATGTGTTCCGAAACACCAATATGGCAAATGTGTGCTTGGTGGTTGTGTACTTATCACAAAAACGTGCGATCCAAATCCAACATAAAATATAACACGGAGAAATGCATTGGCCATCAGCAAATTCCCATGGACGGTTTCTGCTCTGAGACGAAGCAAAGTTTTCAGTTTCGTGGTTGTTATTGGCACGGCCAAAATTGCACTCTAAACCAAGGTGCCACCTACAATAAAAACAACGGCAAGCTCATGATTGAATTGTATCTGTAAACGGTGCACACAACAAGCTAAGGCACGAGGAGTTTGACGTGGTTGAAATGTGGGAGTGCTATTGGCAAAACATGCAAAAAACAAAGCAAGTGTCTGAAGTTTTGGCTTGGCGCAAGACACCCACCTACACAGGTACCATAAGGTGCAAGACACCCACCGAACAACGGTACCATAATATTGTCGTTCTTTACTATCCATAAGAAATGTTTGCTGAAATGTCTCCAACCTTCAAGAACTGCGACATCTCTATCGCCGATATTGGAGGCTATATGAAACCGTATGCCAGAATGCACAACATCGTGTCTAAACCCAGACTCACTCATTGGATGCATGTAAAGATCCTGTTGGCCACATCCTTACTGAAATGGTACATGGAGAAAGGGTTGGAAGTGACCCACTTATACAAGGTACAAGAATGCCTTGTTTGCTTTCAACCATTTGGTGGTGTTGTCAGCGACGCTAGTTGCCAAGGTATCAGTATGTGCCAAAATTGCGCATGCTTCAGTTTTAAACACCTCTTGTTTTAAATTCTGTGAATATATCAATTAAGTGTTCTCTGGAAATAGGCTTCTGGAACATTCAAGGCGGATATCACCCCTCCTGATGTATTGTTAGGACAGGTATGGTGTTACTACTGTCTAACCCGTATTTGCTTTGCTTGATATCCCAGACCCTGATCAGACCACACTGGAGACGAAAGTGGCTGCTGCCAGCGAAGCATACGAGGAAGAAAACGCGAGATCAGCCATATTAGCAGGAGTTTAACAGCATTGTCTCTGTGCAGGGCTGAAGTACCATCAGGAACAAGAGCAAAAGGAACGAAACATTATTTGTGGCCTTGACATCCAGCAAACCCATCTAACTTAGCTGAACAAGCCCCCACTGTACCAGAGGCACAGTCCCCGAAGTCTGGGTTTCCAAGAGGCTGGACAGCTGTAATATTTTAGGACCTGACTAACATTGGTAACAGAACCCGGGTAAGCTGGATGTCCTGCCATTGCCAATAGTTTTGCTCTGTCACCTGTTTATATTTGGATGTGTATGGAATATAACATTGCAACAGCTACTGTTGTTCCCATCAAGGGGCTGGTTGTTTTGTCTCAGCATCCTGCTGTAGGTATTAGATGATTTCCACACTTGAAGCTGAACACTTCAAAGATCACCAGACCCATGTGGCATCTTGTACCTCTGGGTTGACCTGTGGAAAAAGAAATGTTTACATTATTGTACAACATCAGCATTATACAACAACTTCGTATAAGCTTTAAAAAATCATACATATTTTCTCTGTAACGATTGTGACCGAGCATGATATACATATGCCCGCACTCTACCGGCTTGTATTTTACTACAGATCAGGCTAGCGTAGTTACCAGGAAGACATCGAGTTTAAGTTAACGCAGTGAATCTCAAAATCAAACAGAGGATATTACAAATTCAATTATTGGGTAACACTTGAACCATTTTAAATTAAAATGCCACGTCAGGAACTTTAACAGATCAAGACGGTTTACATAACCCAGTGAATTGAATACAAAGAACCCGTATGACCTGACCACGCCACCCCGGTCCTTTGTTCTGTAGCTACAGGACTCGGTAACAGAAACGGACCTTCACACACATAAACATAGCTGAAACATCGTCCACAACTTCTGGGTAAATAAAAATTGAGGTTGTGTGTTTAAAATAGGCCGGCATCGTCGAGGATTTCAGACAAATTTTGCCTGCGTTTTCAACGCCAGAAATTTCCCCTACAAAAAGGCCGCCATTAACCTCACCAAAAACCAGTTTTCCTCCTCACCGGTAATATTTTGTTAGTTTCAAATTGCAATGTACTAACTAACCACCAAAATAGATGTACTATGAGATGACAAGAAAGATTTCTGAGGCACAATTCAGTAAAATAGGAAGACAAAATTTGTGGAAACAGATGTACACGCTCACCTCACAATGGTCGCCCTGCACCGAGTATATTTCCCACAGAACCACTGTACCTTCTCTTGTATCAGTGCGCGTAAACATCTGGAATGCTCCTGGACTTTAAATGAAACACTTTCATTCAGCTTACATCGTCAAAATTACCCCCCAAAAATCATTTAATAGTCAAAGATAAACAAAAGCATCAAATGAAACCGCACATCAATTGCACGTTCCATTTTGGCTGCACTATTTTATGGCGGCGCATGTGTATATTTCGTCTGGGGAGGGTATTCGGTGGCGGCATGATGATGACGTGTACAACGCACCGAGGGTTACATAGGGGTTTTTCGAGGTACCGCTCTTTAAAAAAACTCGATACACGTAAGGCCATGTTGATTTCAATATATGGATGCCATCCGCGGAACGCCAAATCTGATGCGAGCGCGCAAATAATTATTTTTTTTAATGGCCAAATGATTGCATACAGTATGAATCTAAGAAAACAACAAGAGCGAAGTCGACTGGAGTTTATAGTCCACTTTGTACCAAGTTTATACAATCAAAGGTAGAGTCTCTACAGAGGCAGTTTTTTTTTTTTTTTTTACAGAGGTTAGGATTATAAAAGGTCAGTGGGAGTCGGATACTCCACCAAACAGACTCCCTTTGTAGCACAACCATTTTTTCACTTTATTAATATACCAAACAAAGGTAAGACATGTACAATACAGTTGTGCTGGCAATGATAATGTGGCATTCAAAAAGAATACAGAGCTCGAGGGTCCCAGTTACTGGTGTGTAAATACAATTTGTTATAGCGTGTGGCTATACTTTTTGCCATGCTGTGAGCGTACTTAATGAAGGTAATAACTTATTGATAGACATTTTTGATGCCGCGATTTCTATAGATGAACATTTTTGGTAACAAGATAACAACATTAGACGTTGACGTCACAGGACTTTCACTCTCTAAATCCCCCAGTAATACATTCAATGGGTTATTAGTATTCAAATAGTATCCCAAGGAGGTTATATAACCTCCTTGAGTATCCTATTTGTCCTGAATTAGTCCTCGGCCCCTCCGTTATGAAGTGATGCGGAAATCGTCTGGAGCCTAAAGTCACCTATGCGCTGAGACGACCGCCTTAAGGAGGGTCTGCATGCCTTTTTCCGTTAAGCGTTACGAGCCATTTTAATTAACCGTTAATCGTTACCGACCCTCTCTAATTTAACGTTAATCGTTATCGGTATATTCTTCGTGAAGCGTTATTGGTCGTTTTAATTCAACGTTAACCGTTATTTGTTATCCTGAATTCACCGTTAAGCGTTACCAAGAAATTCTTCGTAACCCGTTATACACACGAAGTCAAATGCCAGATAGAACCCCGGAAAATGCAGGAAATAGCGTTTCAAATGGTCCAGATTCAAAGCCTCCCGGCCTTCGGCTCTGGACAGGGTAAAATATGTTTCGGAAGCGTCGCCCTCAAAAACTTTATCACTCATACAGATTTCAATGTAAACTTAGCTTAGTTTCGGGCAAAAAGTACTCCTAGAATGCAGAAAATGAGCGTTTCTCCGGACCTTCCTTGCGACGGCTGGCGCCTTTGGCGCTCACGATGACATGGTGAAAATATGTTAGGGGCGTGGGTAGGCACAACAAAACTTTTCTTTCTAATAAAATGTCATTTAATTTAGCTTCGTCCTATAGCAAAATGTGTCCCTCAAAATGCAGTAAATGGCGTTTCAGACGGTCCAGATTTTAATTTTCCCGGACTTATATTGCAACGTCTCGTGCCTTCTGAGCTCGAAATGGTAAAATATGTCGGGGGCTCTGAGGGTGGAGGCCAACGCTATCATCATTGTCTAATTTGATGAAAATGTCAAAATCAACCTAGCTTAGTCTGTCGGCAAAAATTGCCGAAAATGCAGGAAACAGCATTTAAGAGGGTCTTGATTTTAAAATTTTCCCGGGGGAGCATACCCCCGGACCCCCCTGGGATGCGTCGCGCCTTCGGCGCTCCATGTGCTGAAACAATAGTTCAATCCCCCCGTAAGAAATTTGCTGCCGCCGTCTCTGTGGCGGGCCGGGAACTCTAGATCTGCCTCCGTCAATTTACAGATGTCATGGACAATGTCATTCCTCCGGGGTCTGGGCACCTTTTGCTTTGTCATTAGTCGGATATTTTCCCCCATTGATATAACTACTCTAGCGTTGTATGAATAGGAATGCACGTCAATGATACTTTCAACGGTGTTATGTTTTGTAACTACTTCTGAATTTACCGTTAAGCGTTACCGGACCTCCTGAATTTACCGTTAACCATTACCGGGCCTCCTGAATTCACCGTTAAGCGTTACCAAGACCCCCCATGTAGACCCTCCTTAAGCGGGCGTCCAAAATCCGCGCAAAGCAGAAAACTTGTCGAGGGCTGGAAGGGTGGTTCGCTTCAGGCTCCAGACGTAGCCGGAGGGCCACAGGAGGACTGACAGTTTGACATCTCTTAGCACTGTGGGGTCAAAGGTTAACCTTCGGGACCAATGAGTAATTAGGTTATATAGTATCCTATTTGTCCTGAATTAGTCCTCGACCCCTCCGTTATGAAGTGATGCGGAAATCGTCTTCCGCCTTCGCCCTCTCTGGCTTTGAAGCCTTTCCTTTCCTGTCCCCTAGTGCCTCCCTACTATGATACTTTCCAAAGGTATCTTTTCGCTCCTTTCCTCTCCCTGTTAACTCTTTCAAATCACTCCCTATCTTTATCCCGCTCTCATTTTCCCATCCACAGCACAAAAACGAATATTTAAGCATACTTTCCGAGATACTTAAATGTAGCCTAAAGGTGGGAAAATATTTCCGCAGAGTTTACGGCATCGTAAAGACCACGGAAACCATGGTTTTACATTTCCGTAACCTTTCCGTATTCGTTAAGGCAGATTAAATACATGTAATATATTTACATAACCTTTAAGCATCCTTATATGTGCCGTATATGAAACGGGTATTGCTTATGTACAGAAAACATCTACAGGCTTTGAACCGACCATACGTTCACATACAATCAGTTGACCTTCGCCTTTTTTTTATTTTCGTGGCTCTCTAAGGTGGAAATTGCCAATAGGAGATGATCAATATCTTTTCATTGCCCATCCGTTACAATTGATCTCAATTGATCTCATGACTATGCACTGAGATGTGCCATCGAAGGAAAGGAAGAGCGGTTGGGCTTCACCCTCAAAGAAAGGGCTAGTCGTCGAATACCAGCTAAAATAGTTACGGACTTAGACTTCGCAGATGATATCGCGTTGATATCCGACACTGTGGAAAATGCTTGTACCCTTCTTAATGCAGTCGAGCGTCAATGTCAAAGGATTGGCCTACAGTTGAACACGAAAAAGACTAAGGTCATGGCTTTCAATTCAACAGACAACAATGTTGCTACTCTTGACGGCACTCGACTAGAGGTAGTACCCGACTTCAAGTACCTCGGTGGCTGGATTGCCTCAACAGCACACGACATGAAAGTGAGACGAGCACTAGTTTGGAATGCCTTACACAACATGAGGAGAGTGTGGCAGTCGGGAATGGCTGACGACCTTAAACGACGCCTCTTTGTCTCTACAGTCGAGTGTGTGCTGCTGTATGGCTCAGAAACCTGGACACTAACAATACAGGATGAGAAGGCACTGGATGGCATGTACACAAGAATGCTAAGGAGAGCTCTAAATGTGTCTTGTTTGGACCATGTAAAGAACACAGCACTATATGGTAACCTGCCTAGACTAAGTGATAAGATCAGGCAAAGGCGCATGCAGCTCTCTGGCCACTATGTGCGACACCCAGAACTAGTGACAAGTGAGCTGATCTTATGGGAACCGGTCCAGGGTAAAAGAAACCTGGCAGGCAGAAAACCACCTTTATAGACACACTCAAGCGAGATTCCGGGCTCAACAGACTGAGCAGCACAACTGAACTACGTTCACTGATGAAGGATAGGGAGGAGTGGAGAAGGAGGGTCCAGCATCGTCATGTGTTGGCATCTGACGATGTCCTCGACTGACTGACTGATCTCATTTTACATACTCTTATCATTATAGACCTATGGAGACCTCCCCCTTTAGGTATAGGTGCAAAAAAAGATGTCGGAATGGTAGCGTTTATTTTTAAGAAGAGGCATTGCTTTTACCAAATTAAGAGTATTTTCCGCTCAATATACCACATGCGCCGTTCAATAAAGCAGCGGCTTCAAATGAATAGCTCCTGCTGTGTTTGCGTGTTAAGTTTGACCAAGAAAAGCAAATCTCCTGTGTGAAAGCTACATATAACAGATACAATCTTTCCGATGTCTTTCCGTTACATTTGAGCTGACTTTACATAAAGGGGGGAGCTTTAAGTAACCTCCCCCCGTTTATGTATAGGTGTAAAAAAGGTGTCTGAAAGGTAGCGTTAATCATTACTTGAAGAAGAGGCATTACTTTTACCAAATTAAGAGTATTTTCCGCTCAATATACCACATGCGTCGTTCACTAAAGCAGCGGCTTCAAATGAATAGCTCCTGCTGTGTTTGCGTGTTAAGTTTAACCAAGAAAAGCAAATCTCTTGTGTGAAAGCTACATATAACAGATATAATCTTTCCGATGTCTTTCCGTTACATTTGAGCTGACTTTACATAAAAGGGGGGAGGTTTAAGCAAACCTCCCCCCTTTTATGTATAGGTGGAAAAAAGGTGTCGGAAAGGTAGCATTAATCATTACTTGAAGAAGAGGCATTACTTTTACCAAATTAAGAGTATTTTCCGCTCAATATACCACATGCGTCGCTCACTAAAGCAGCGGCTTCAAATGAATAGCTCCTGCTGTGTTTGCGTGTTAAGTTTAACCAAGAAAAGCAAATCTCCTCCTGTGTGAAAGCTACATATAAAAGATACAATCTTTCCGATATCTTTCCGTTACATTTGAGCTGACTTTACATGAAAGGGGGGAGGTTTAAGCAAACCTCCCCCCTTTTATGTATAGGTGGAAAAAAGATGTCGGAAAGGTAGCGTTAATTATTGTTTGAAGAAGAGGCATTATTTTCCGCTCAATATACCACATGCGCCCTCACTAACGCAGCAGCTTCGCCTGAATGGCCCCTGCTGTGTTAACGTGTTGAGTTTAACCAAGATAAGCAACATTTACTCCTGGTTAAAACTTACATATAGCAGATACAATTTTTGGAATGTATAGGTGCAAACGGAAAGGTAGCGTTAATTATTATTCTTAAAAGAGGCATTGCTTTTACCAAATTACGAGTATTTTCCGCTCAATATACCACATGCGCCTCTCACTAAAGTAGCGACTTCGCCTGAATAACTCATTCTGTGTTTGCGTGTTTGACGAAACCAGGAAAATCAAAATATCCTCATGGAACATATGGTATCTTTCCAATGTCTTTACGTTACCATTGAGCTCACTTTACACACAAAAAATGCTATGTACAGGTGCAAGAAAGATGTCGGAAAGGTAGCGTTTATTTTTTCCAGTAGTATCGTATGTTACCGATATCGTTCCGTTACCTTTGCCTTTGAGCTTACTTTTCAGAAAACTCTCTGAACTCTCTTTACAGAGGTGAAGATTGATAGTTACAGAAAAAGATGTTGGAGAGGTAGCGTTGAAACTTGAAAGCAAGGAAATTAAATATTTAACCTCCTTTTGAAAGGAAACAACAGTCGCCGGGAGGACTGCGTACATGCCCCCGAAGATTGGTGGTCATAATTACGGCGTGTTCCCGTTCAGGGTAAGAGGACTAGTACTGGGCGGCCTGTCCAGTATGTCGCTCGCGGTTGGCTGTGCCTTGCAGCTTGGCATCCCGACGACATAGCGTCCTCACTACCCGGTAACGTATCATGGGAATATAGCGGGTTTGCTGTTTATATAATTGTACAAAAAAACTTTCTTATCATCTAGAAGAACATTTATTATCTACAAGCAATAATCACGTTCTCACAGAAAGGCTGGTATTTTCTAGTGTGGTAACAGTTGTGTTTAGCTTAACCTTGGCTAAACACCCCTGCACCCCTCCTATGGAACAAATAGAAATTTCTATTTATGGCGTAGAGAAAATGCTGCAAGGCCTTAATCCATCCAAAGCATCCGGGCCAGACCAAATACCTCCTTGGTTCCTCAAAATGACAGCCAGTGAAATCGCACCTGTTTTAACTAACATTTTCCAACAATCGCTTGATACAGGAGAGATTCCTAAAGACTGGAGAGATGCAAATGTATGCGCCATTTTCAAAAAGGGAGATAGAGCGGTCCCCAGTAACTACAGACCAGTTTCACTTACCTGTATTTCCTGTAAACTACTTGAACACATTATCCATAGCCATATAATGAAACACTTAGAAGGCCACAATGTACTAACGGACTACCAGCATGGTTTCAGAGCAAAGCGATCCACAGAAACACAGCTTATTTTAACAGTACACGACATAGCTGGGGCACTGAACAACAAAAGACAAGTGGATCTAGCAATTCTTGATTTTACTAAAGCCTTTGACAAAGTCCCACATAGCAGACTGATATCAAAACTAGAGCATTATGGAATTCAAGGTACCACACTTAATTGGTTAAAGGCTTTCCTAACGAACAGAGAGCAAACTGTAGTGGTAGAAGGGAAGGCCTCAGCTCCAGTTAAAGTAGCGTCTGGAGTTCCGCAAGGAACTGTCCTGGGACCATTGCTCTTCCTCTTGTACATAAACGACTTGCCAGACCAGCTCGATTCAAGTGTGAGGTTGTTCGCAGATGACTGCCTGTTATATGTAGAGCTCTCTACAAAGGAAGATTCACTACTTCTCCAGAAAGATCTGAACACCCTGGAAGAGTGGCAAAGGAAATGGCTTATGCAGTTCAATCCGGATAAATGTTATATCATGCACATAACAAACAAACGAACCCCAAATGTATCCCCCTACCAGTTCTGTGGTCAGACATTAGCAACCACAAAAACCCACCCATACCTCGGTGTTACATTAACAACTGGACTGAAGTGGGGTGTCCATGTTAACAAAATAACAACCAAGGCTAAACAGACACTGGGAGTAATCAAACGCAACTTGTGGGCATGCCCAGCCAGGGTAAAATCACTTGCATACACGTCACTGGTAAGACCAAATCTTGAATATGCTGCAACAGTATGGGATCCGTATACAAAGAAAGACAAAGATAAACTGGAAAGGGTACAGAACCAAGCTGCCAGATTCTGTACAAACAACTACAGCAGAGATGCTAGTGTTACCAAAATGAAAACAGATCTGCAGTGGACATCACTTGAGGACAGGAGGAAAATGTCCAGACTTTGTATGATGTACAAAATGACCAATAAACTGGTGGACGTACCGACTGATAAGTATCTAACACCAGCTCAGAAACGAACTAGAAACAGTCATGCTTTCAAGTACCAGAGTTACCAACCTAGGATTGATGTGTTCAAAAATTCCTATTTCCCCAGAACTATTGTAGAGTGGAATACGTTACCACCAAGCACAGTAGGGGCGTCTTCTCTGGATAGTTTCAGAGAACACTTGCATATAGATGTGCAAAAGTTGGGTGTGATGAGTCGTTCAGTGTAATATAACCAGCTGCTGCCGCGCCGCGTGCCTGCGAAGCTGGTGTGTTACGCCGAAGGGCGGTTATACCGGCTATATAGATACAGATACAGAAACAGCGTACAAAGGGGATGGTGTTTTTCAAATTCAAATTTATTCGCCGTCAACTATGAATAACGAACAACGCGGCATTGAATTTCTAATTAGCAGCTCCCAGAAGAGGCCAGTCATGTGATATGGCGTTATCCAATGACAGACAAAGGTGGGTTTTTTAAACCTAACGAATATGCCATAATTTATAGAAGAAACCAGTTTGCAGGGCGTCTATTTCGGGACAAGTCAAGAAGGAGCCTTGGATCCGTTTCAACACACGGATTATCGGCGTGGCTTTGCCGCAAATGGATTCGAACGGAACTACAGGACGGAACGGACATAACCATAGGACACTCAAGGCTTGCCAGAAACAGCCGCCCAGCCACGTCGAGAGTTCGAGGCAGTTTTATTTTCCTTCCGCGAGAGAAAGTAGTCCGTTCCATGACTCCGGGCGTCAACACGCGTTACCGAAAAGCTTCCTCCTGGAGTATATAACCCCGTATCTACTTAGTTACACATCATTCACAATATTTTAGCTTCATTCTTTACTCCGATAGTTTTTTAAACTGCTGGGGTCCCTTCCCCACGGTACCCCCCTCTACCTTCCCTGGGGCCGATCTAACTACGGGTACTCCCCTGGGCTGGGAAGGTCCCTTCCCCACACTACCCCCCTCTACCTTCCCTGGGGCCGCCCTAGCTACAGGTCCCCCCTGTCGGACCACACTAGCCCACTCCACTTGTCCCTGGTACTCCCCTGACTTCGGCTCCTCTCCTGGATGCTCCTTGTCCTTCTTCCCACTTCCTCCATCCGTCCCCAACCCAGGCCACTCCTCACCCCTCAACGTAAAGCGATGCTGGCAGCTGCGACGGTGCAGCTGCAGGTAGTGGCTCAAAGAAAAAGAAAGATACTTGGCATAGCTGATGTTCCCTGCTCTACTCAAATGTAAACCATCAACAGAAAACATGGCCCGGCGAGCCCGGCTACCATTGTCAAGGAAAAACACACCCTGGCGAGAACATAGGCGAAGCAAATGAGAGTTTAACTCAGACCGCTTCCTGTCATAGACCTCAGAGTCAAACCAAGGCAGGATGCTAGAGATGACAACAGAGGCTGACGGGAAGCGAGACTTGGTGACAGAAATAAGGCAACTGAAATCATCAAGAGTCCGGCTGAGTGGACGGTGCATGGGAAGACAGTTAGTCCCCGCATGCAAGAACACCAGGTCAGGCTCAACAAAAGGGTGACGAGAGATGTCAGAAGTCAAATCATATACTGAGGCTCCAGGGTGCGCATTAAGGGAAAAAAAAATGTCAGAAGAGAAGGTGCCATGATTGGAGACATACTTACAGATAGAGTCAGTGAAGGCAAGGATGATCTGAAACAAGAAAAAAATGTCATTTAAAAAAATTCAATTCACTGATTCATGAACTAATGCCACTAATATCAATTGATGGTGTATTAAATGTCAATGGTTTTACATGAACAAGCCAATACATTTTGGGATATGAAATCTACATCAGATCATTTGATCTATTCATTCAACATTTATCTATTCATTGGATTATTTTAACCCTATTCAGACCGGGCTTTTTTGGTCATCCCTGGACCGGGGGGGGGGGGGGGCTTTTGAGGCCCTCCACTTTGAAGTCCTATAACTCTAAAACGACGTGCCGTAGGGCCACCAAATTTTTAGGACATGATATCGACATAATATCTGACGTTTGACGTTTGACGTTACGTTGACGTAAGATGACGTAATAATGACGTCATCAATTTGATTATATTGGCCGGACCCATGAAAAAAGGGTATTCTCAGAAAACTTCAAGTTATTCTACAAAAATGTAACAACAAGTGCAGATAACAGAATAATAATGTTTATTACGACTTGCGTTGCCAATAGCAACATCAATGACGTCAAAATGACGTCATAAAATGACGTCATACACATCTAAGATACCAGTTGGGCTCCGCCATATTATATCCACCACCTTGAATTTTTAAAAATACTTTTTTTGCAACAAATAATCACAAAGGGCAATGGAAATAGACTTAATTCATTCATTTAGATGGTTTTTGATGAAAAAATACCAGGTAGTTATAAATTTTAAGGGATAATTAGCTCGTTATTCTTGATCTGGCCATACGGTCCGCCATTTGGATTTTGGGCCGATGACGTCATCAAATTAGCATTATTTATGCATGTATAATTATGAAAGATATGCTAGATAATATAAGATTTTATTTATGTAACAAAATAGCAGTAATATAGCAAATAAATGTGAAAAATACATTGTTAGAACCAAAAAAAGTGATTTTTGGCAAAACAGCCTGTCAACAAACGGTTGCCATGGCAACACGAAAATATGGAAAATTTGTCAAACTTCGTGAAATTGTTGCCAACAATATTTTAGGAAAACTCACCAAATTTGGTGGCCCTAGCGTAAGCCGTTCTGGCGTTATAGGACATCAAAGTAGGCGCGGGCCTCAAAAGCCCCCCCCCCCCCGGTCTGAATAGGGTTAAATCTATTATTCATCTCCTAAGTCTGTATAATATTTTACCAAAAGTCCTTAACGTAGTACAAAAATATGGTGGACATTGCTGATGTGATGATTGTTGTTTTGTTGCACATTTGATTATATCTTGTGGGTATAAAGTTACCCCCCTCCCCCCATATCACAATCTGCTTCAAACAATGGTATTACGTTTTCATGACCCTTCATTATGTTGCAAACCTGCCAGCCATGAAACTGCGTTGTTATGCAAGTTGTTTGTTTGCCTTCAAAAGTTTACTTAACAACATCGGACACGTGACAGTGTTGGCGGGAAATTCTGGTCACACCCAAGGATCTACTAGATTTTTCACAGCGAAATTTTCTGGGTTTTTTTTAACCATGTTCTTGAAGTTTCTCTCAGCGACAAATAAATTCTCACTAATAAACAATGAATCAAATAAAAATCTGTCACGCACCGGCATAATTTAATATATTTTACAACGTACCATGTAGGTTTAGACCTCGGTTGTTGTTGTGTTTTCAAGAAATACCAACGATAAAGCACATCTGTCACACTAAGTGACTAACAGGGCCATAGGACTCTCACTACGATGCCAACGTGTTGGCGAAAAATCGCTAAAAAAACCGACCCCGGCAGATCTAAAATTACATATCTACCCAGATTTCAAACCAACAGGATTTTCACATGGGATATAGACGAAGGTTAAACGGCTCTGACGCACCATCCAATGAATACGGGTCTAGGTGCGAAAAGCAAACGCCCCCAATCTGAAAATCGCCGAATTTTCAACTCTTTACGACGCTGCCATTTTGCTAATTTGACTGTGTTCCGAGATTGATCATCAAACAAATTAAAATCGTTGTAAAACCAGACAAAAATGGATTAAATGGAGAGCTGATAGCAAACATGTCCGACACTTACCGCCATCTTCGCCGAAAGGCCGTACATCGTGATGCAATCAGCTGTCAACTCGGATGAAATTTCATCTCGCTGGCGGCGGGAAAACTGGCGCCCTTAGCAACGGCGTTACTATGCATCGCGCATTGATACGTAAGAAAACAAATAGCGTTCCAAAGACATTCTATTTTAGACGTGGCTGGGCGGCTGGAAACGGAGTATGTTGGAGAGTCTTCAACGGGGCACAACTCAGGGTGAATTCAAGACTGTGTCGTCTTGACCAGCATAAGCTGGCGGAGACATGGAGAGCACGGCCTGTTCATCACAAAACAGTACCCGTCTTCGGGAATCTCAGCAGATTTTTCCTAATGTGATGGCCAGATGGAACTATGCTGCTTGAAATGACGTCTTTCCAGGAGTATCGCCCGACACTGGACTCCAAATTGTGGACTTAAATGTAGCGGAGATTCGTGCATGGATATTGTACACCGATTGTTCCCTCGGTCGACCAATCCATGTCCACAATTAGTATCACAAGAGTTTAGACGGCGAAGCCATAGATACCGGTGTAGGTATGATTCACACCAAATAAGACACGCATACCCGATGCAAAAGTTCCAATTTAAGCCACACAAAACACATAAAGCCTACCTAAAGATGCGGAAAGGTTTAAACTTACGCCGCCTTTACTAAAAATAAATGACAACTATAGTCCAAGGAAAGATCACGGAAAGCGTTCGGATAAGTACGTTTCTGCACTTCTTCACGTGCCTTTCAGGGTGTGTAAACGACACAGAAACGTGGGGAAATCGTGACGGATCGACTGTAAATGTGGTCAAAAGATCACGGAAAGGTCTTAAGAAACGCGTGTTTTCCGCCCGTATAGGTTACGAAAAACTGTCATTAACGACGCCTTTAAGCGTCTAATAGTTGCGGAAAGGCACGTGAAGGAGTGCCGAAACGTACATATAAGTGCATTAAAGGGAATCTTTACGTTCACGGATAGATGTCGTTAAGTTGCGGAAAGGGTGCAGAAAGGTCTTAATAAACGCGTGCTTTCCGCCCGTATAGGTTACGAAAAACTGTCATTAACGACGCCTTTAAGCGTCTAATAGTTGCGGAAAGGCACGTGAGGAGTGCCGAAACGTACATATAAGTGCCAACGTAAAGGTAACATTAAAGGGGATCTTTACGTTCGCGGATAGATGTCGTTAAGTTGCGGAAAGGGTGCAGAAACGTCGCGTTTACGTTGAGTTTAAGCTTGCTTAAATACCAGATTTCGTGCTGTGATCCTTATCTTCACTCTCTCCCTTTTCCTCTCCCCTTACTCATCTTATCCCTTTCTTATTCCTCTCGAATTGTCCCCCTCACTTCATCTTGTTCTTCTCCGAACTTTTATCACTAACGTTACATAAAACCATTCCTAAGTATTCACTCTCGTTTTCCCAACGCTGATCTTACCCACTCTAATCTTACACAGCGCTTCAAAACATGAGGGAAAACCAGACATAACTGAACCGTGCTCTGTACTGCATCTGGTAAGTCAGCACTATGCGACACAAAAATCATTTAAACACAATCCCACATCATGCTGCTCACTTCTGTCCTCAATGCATGTTTCCCGCGCACACTCCTTTGCCAGGCCTCAGTCCGGCCCAGGTCCTTACGCACTTCCGCCTAGCAAGTCATCCAGCCTCCCGCGGAAACCCATCGCACTGGATTAAGTCACAAAATGTCAGGAAAGAACGTATATGACTTCCCGGATCATCCAGCTTTCCGCGGAACCCCTTCGCACTGGATGTCGCCACAGTGTGTCACGAGAGAAACGTGCACAAATTTTCGGATCGCCCAGCTTTCCGCGGAAACCCTTCGCGCAGGATAATGCCACACCAGCTAAAAAAAAACAACTACATACTTTCCGAATCATTCAGCTTTCCGCGGCACCCCGTCGGTCGCACTGAATGATATTCCGCCGTACTGCGACAGAAAAAAATATACACCGTCCTATGGATTTCCCCGCTCTTCTCGACATCCCCGCACTGGAATAACGTAGAACACATACAGGTAACTCCACGTGTTATTCACAAGGACGTCAGGCTAAAACGGGGTTACTCGAATAATTCCGAACAATCCAGCATTCCGCGGGACCCCATCGCACTGGAAAACGACATTTCACAAATCAAGAGAGGGAGGGGAAAAAACCTGCCTAACAAAGGAAGCCAAAAGACTCACAGTCCGTTCCTTGAGCTGCAGGTGAAGTTGGATGAACTGGTGGGCTGGGCTGTGCTCGAATTACTTTCTGCCTAATCGTCATGAATCTTACTATGAAATTCAAGTAATGAAAGTAACGCACATTTTGTTCAAGATTCGAGAAGTTCCATCGTATGGGGTCGCTTTGCGGCTACCGAAAGGTTCGCTTAGCGGTTACCCCAGGCGAACCTTCATTCGCTTTCGAGCCTTCTAGAAATGTAAGGAAGTAATATCTAGTACTCGAATTGCTTTCTGCCTAATCGTCACGGGTTTACTATGAAATTCATTTATGAAAGTAACGCACACTTTGTTTAAGATTTTGGAAGTTCCATCGTATGGGTTCGCTTTGCGGTTACCAAAAGGTTCACTTTATTAATAGCGGTTAACCGGTTACCCCAAGTGAACCTTCATTCGCTTTCGAGCCTTGTAGAAAAGTAAGGAAGTAATTTTTAGTACTCAAATTGCTTTCTGCCTAATCGTCACCGGTTTTACTATGAAATTCAAGCAATGAAAGTAACGCACACTTTCTTTAAGATTCTGGAACTTCCATCGTATGGGGTCGCTTTGCGGTTACCGAAAGGTTCACTTAGCGGTTAACCGGTTACCCCAGGCGAACCTTCTTTCGCTTTCAAGCCTTGTAGAAGCTTAATACCCCCTCACATTAGGCGCGATTCGATCGGACGACGAGTCTGCGAGCTCTAAT
>NC_049984.1:19931340-19941150 GCF_000003815.2 Branchiostoma floridae | reverse complement strand
GCAACGGGTGGAAGTAGCTACGCCGGCAAGATATGGCAGCGTTCCCCCTTCCCGTCAGGGTCATGACTCCTCGTTATTTAGAGCTCGCAGACTCGTCGTCCGATCGAATCGCGCCTAATGTGAGGGGGGTATAATGGAGCAATTTTTAGTACTCAAATTTGATTCTGCCACGGTTTTTACAATGAAATTCAAGTGATGAAAGTAACGAACACTTTGTTTAAGACTCTGGAAATTCCATCGTATGAGGTCGCTTTGCGGTTACCGAAGGGTTCGCTTAGCGGTTAACGAAGGCGAACCTTCATTCGCTTTCGAGCCTTATAAAAAAGTAAGGAAGTAATTTTTAGTACTCAATTTGCTTTCTGCCTAATCGTCACGGGTTTTACTATGAAATTCAAGTGATGAAAGAAACGCACATTTTGTTTAAGATTCTGAAAGTTCCATCGTAGTGGTCGCTTTCCGGTTACCGAACAGTTTGCTTAGCGGTTACCAGAGGCGAAACTTCATTGGTTTCCAGCCTTGTAGAAATTCTATGAAGTAATTTCTAGTACTCAAATTACTTTCTGCCTAATCGGCATAGATTTTACTATGGAATTCAAGTGATGAAAGTAACGCACGATTCGTTTAAGAGTCTTGAAGTTCCATCGTATGGGGTCGCTTTGCGGTTACCGAAGGGTTCGTTTAGCAGTTACCCCAGGCGAATCTTCATTCGCTTTCGAGCCTTGTAGAAAGGGAAGGAAGTAATTTTTAGTACTCAAATTGCTTTCTGCCTAATCGTCACGGGTTTTAATATGAAATTCAAGTGATGAAAGTAACGCACACTTTGTTTAAGATTCCGGAAATTCCATCGCATGGGGTCGCTTTGCGGTTACCTAAAGGTTCACTTAGCGGTTACAAAAGTCGAGCCTTCATCGCTTTCGAGCCTTGCAGAAAAGTCAGTAAGTAATTTTGAGTACTCAAATTGCTTTCTGCCTAATCATCACGGGTTTTGCTATGAAATTCAAGCAATTAAAGTAACGCACACTTTGTTTAAGATTCTGGAAGGTCCATCGTATGGGGTCGCTTTGCGGTTACCTAAAGGTTCACTTAGCGTGTAACCGGTTACCCCAGGCGAACCTTCATTCGCTTTCAAGCCTTGTAGAAATGTAAGGAAGTAATTTTTAGTACTCAAATTGCTTTTTACCTAATCGTCACGGGTTTTACTATGAAATTCAAGTGATAAAAGTAAGGCACATATATTTTTTAAGATTCAGGAAGTTCCACCGTAGGTGGTCGCTTTGCGGTTACCGAAGGGTTCGCTTAGCGGTTACCCCAGGCGAACCTTCATTCGCTTTCGAGCCTTGTAGAAAGGGAAGGAAGTAATTTTTAGTACTCAAATTGCTTTCTGCCTAATCGCCACCAGTTTTACTATGAAATTCAAGTGATAAAAGTAACGCACACTTTGTTTAAGACTCTGGAAATTCCATCGTATGGGGTCGCTTTACCGTTACCGAAGGGTTTGCTTAGCGGTTACCCCAGGCGAACCTTCATTCGCTTTCGAGCCTTGTAGAAATGTAAGGAAGTAATTTTTAGTACTCAAATTGCTTTCTGCCTAATCGTCACGGGTTTTAATATGAAATTAAAGTAATGAAAGCAACGCACACTTTGTTTAAGATTCTGGAAGTTCCATTGCATGCGGTCGCTTTGGAAAGGTTCGCTTATCGTTTACCAAAGTCGAGCCTTCATTCGCTTTCGAGCCTTGTAGAAAAGTAAGGAAATAATTGTACTCAAATTGCTTTCTGCCTAATCGTCACGGGTTTTACTATGAAATTCAAGCCATGAAAAAAGTTACACCTTGTTTAAGATTCTGGCAGTTCAATCCTATGGAGTCGCTTTGCGGTTACCGAAAGGTTCACTTAGCGATTTACCGGTTACCCCAGATGAACCTTCATTCGCTTTCAAGCCTTGTAGAAGCTTAATGAAGTAATTTTTAGTACTCAAATTGCTTTCTGCCTAATCGTCACGAGTTTACTGTGAAATACAATTGATGAAAGTAAGGCAAATATTGTTTAAGATTATGGAAGTTCCATCGTATTGGGTCGCTTTACGGTAACCGAAGGGTTCGCTTAGCAGTTACCCCAGGCGAACCTTCATTCGCTTTCGAGCCTTGTAGAAATTTAAGGAAGTAATTTTTAGTACTCAAATTCCTTTCTGCCTAATCGTCAAGGGTTTTACTATCAAATTCAAGTAATGAAAGTAACGCACACTTTGTTTAAGATTCATCGTTTGGGGTCGCTTTACGGTTACCGAAAAGGTTCGCTTAGCGGTCGACCCAGGCGAACCTTCATTCGCTTTCGAGCCTTTTTTTTAGTCTGTCAGAGCACCGGCTAGGGTGATGACTTAATAACGCGATTGTAGCTTAGGGTTCAAGTTCTTGCCTTGCACACTTGGTATGGTTGGAAAGGTCCTAGAATAAGAAATCGGGAGATGAAAACCGCAAAATTGTCGGATACTTCCTTCCCGATATATTCTTGTGTATACGGACCCTGTTTATGCTCAACCGCTCGCTCCTTTTCTTTCGCCTGTCATGGCACCGGATAGTTTGATGACTTAATAACGCGATTGTAGTTTAGGGTTCAAGTTCAGGCCTGGCTCACTTGGTATGGTTGAAAAGGTCCCTTAGTAAGGTATTGAAAGATGAAAATCGCAAAAAAGTCGGATACTTTATTCCCGAGATGTTCTCTTGTATACGGACCCTGTTTAGGTGCAACCGCTAGATCCTTTTCTTTAGCCTGTCACGGCACCGGCTAGGGGGATGACTTAATAACGCGTTTGTAGTTTAAGGGTTTAAGTTTCGGCATGGCACACTTGGTATTGTTGGAAAGGTCCTATAGTAAGGAATCGTAAGATCAAAACCGCAAAATAGTCGGATACTTCCTTCCCGAGATATTCTTGAGTATACTGACCCTGTTTAGGCCCAACTGCCAGCTACTTTTCTTGAGCCTGTCACGGCACCGGGTAGGGTTATGACTTAATAACGCGATTGTAGTTTAGGGTTCTCGTTCCGATATGGCACACTTGGAATGTTTGTAAAGGTCTCATAGTAAGGTATTGAAAGATGAAAACCGCAAAATGGTCGGATACTTCCTTCCCGAGATATCATTGAGTAAACGGACCTTGTTTGGCGCAACCACAAGCTCCTTTTCTTGAGCCTGTAATGGCACCGGCTCGGGTTATGACTTAATAACACGATTGTAGTTTAGGGTTCAAGTTCCGGCCTGGCACACTTGGTATGGTTGGAAAGGTCCCATAGTAAGGGATTGAAAGACGAAAACCGAAAAACAGTCGAATACTTCCTTCCCGAGATATTATTGTGTATACGGACCCTGTTTAGGCGCAATCGCCAGCTACTTTTCATGAAACACCGCCTGTCACGACACTGGCTAGGGTGATGACTTAATAACGCGATTGTATCTTAAGGTTCAAGTTCTGGCCTGACACACTTGATATGGTTGGATAGGTCCCATAGTAAGGAATCGGAAGATGAAAACCGAAAAAATAGTCGGATACTTTCCCTAGATATTCTTGATTATACGGACCCTGTGTAGGCGCAACCGCCAGCTACTTTTCTTGTGTCTGTAACGGCACCGGCTAGGGTGATGACTTAATAACGCGTTTGTAGTTTAAGGGTTTAAGTTTCGGCATGGCACACTTGGTATGGTTGAAAAGGTCCCATAGTAAGGTATTGAAAGATGAAAATCGCAAAAAAGTTGGATACTTTCTTCCCGAGATGTTCTCGCGTATACGGACCCTGTTTAGGCGCAACCGCCAGCTACTTTTCTTGTGTCTGTAACGGCACCGGCTAGGGGGATGACTTAATAACGCGATTGTAGTATAGGGTTCAAGTTCCGGCCTGGCACACATGATATGGTTAGAAAGGTCCCATAGTAAGGGATTGAAAGACGAAAACCGCAGAATAGTCGGATACTTCCTTCCCGAGATATTCTTCAGTATACGGACCCTGTTTACGCGCAACCACTCGCTCTTTTTCTTGAGCCTGTCACGGCACTGGCTAGGGTAATGACTTAATAACACGATTGTAGTTTAGGATTGAGGTTCCGGCCTGGCACACTTGGTATGGTTGGAAAGGTCCCATAGTAAGGAATCAGAAGATGAAAACCGCAAAAGGGTCGAATACTTTCTTCCCGAGATATTCTTGAGTATACTGACCCTGTTAATGCTCAACCGCTCGCTCCTTTTCTTTCGCCTGTCATGGCATCGGGTAGTTTAATGACTTAATAACGCGATTGTAGTTTAGGGTTCAAGTTCCGGCCTGGCTCACTTGGTATGGTTGAAAAGGTCCCTTAGTAAGGTATTGAAAAATGAAAATCGCAAAAAAGTCGGATACTTTCTTCCCGAGATGTTCTCGCGTATACTGACCCTGTTTAGATGGAACCGCTAGCTCCTTTTTTTTGAGCCTGTACTGGCACCGGCTAGGGTTATGACTTAATAACGCGATTGTAGTTTAGGGTTTAAGTTCTTGCCAGGCACACATGATATGGTTAGAAATGTCCCATAATAAGGAATTGGAAGATGAAAACCGCAAAATAGTCGAATACTTTCTTCCCGAGATATTCTTGAGTATACGGACCCTGTTTAGGCGCTTCCGCTGGCTCCTTTTCTTGAGCCTGTCACGGCACCGGCTGGGGTGATGACTTAATGACGCGATTGTAGCTTAGTGTTCAAGTTCTGGCCTGACACACGTGTTATGGTTGGAAATATCCCTTAATTAGGAATCGGAAGATGAAAATCGCAAAAAATTTGGATGCTTTCTTCCCGAGATATTCTTGAGTATACGGACCCTGTTTAAGCGCAACCGCTAGCTCCTTTTCTGGAGTCTGTCACGGCACCGGCTAGGATGATGACTTAATAACGGGATTGTAGTTTAGGGTTCAAGTTCTGGCCTGGCACACTTGTTATGGTTGGAAAAGTCCCATAGTAAGGGATAGGAAGATGAAAACCGCAAAATAGTCGGATACTTTCTTCCCGAGATATTCTCGAGTATACGGACCCTATTTAGGCGAAACCACTCGCTCTTATTTTTTGGGAGTCTGTCAGAGCACCGGCTAGGATGATGACTTAATAACGCGATTGTAGTTTAGGGTTCAAGTTCCGGCCTGGCACACTTGATATGGTTGGAAAGGTCCCATAGTAAGGGATTGAAAGACGAAAACCGCAAAATAGTCGAATACTTTCTTCCCGAGATATTCTTGAGTATACTGACCCTGTTTAGGCGCAACCACCAGCTACTTTTCATGAAACAACGCCTGTCACGACACTGGCTAGGGTGATGACTTAATAACGCGATTGTATCTTAAGGTTCAAGTTCTGGCCTGACACACTTGATATGGTTGGAAAGGTCCCATAGTAAGGAATCGGAAAATGAAAACCGCAAAAATAGTCGGATACTTTCCCTAGATATTTTTCAGTATACGGACCCTGTGTAGGCGCAACCGCCAGTTACTTTTCTTGTGTCTGTAACGGCACCGGCTAGGGTGATGACATAATAACTCGATTGTAGTTTAGGGTTTAAGTTCCGGCCTGGCTCACTTGGTATGGTTGAAAAGGTCCCATAGTAAGGTATTGAAAGATGAAAATCGCAAAAAAGTTGGATACTTTCTTCCCGAGATGTTCTCGCGTATACGGACACTATTTAGGTGCAACCGCTAGATCCTTTTCTTGAGCCTGTCACGGCTCCGGCTAGGGTGATGACTTGATAACGCGTTTGCAGTTTAAGGGTTTAAGTCACGGCATGACACACTTGGTATTGTTGGAAAGGTCCCATAGTAAGGAATCGTAAGATCAAAACCGCAAAATAGTCGGATACTTCCTTCCCGAGATATTCTTGAGTATACTGACTCTGTTTAGGCGCAACCGCCAGCTACTTTTCTTGAGCCTGTCACGGCACCGGCTAGGGTTATGACTTGATAACGCGTTTGTAGTTTAAGGGTTTAAGTTTCGGCATGGCACACTTGGTATTTTTGGAAAGGTCCCATAGTAAGGAATCGCAAGATCAAAACCGCAAAATAGGCGGATAGTTTCTTCCCGAGATCTTCTTGATTATACAGACCCTGTTTAGGTGCAACCGCTAGCTCCTTTTCTTGAGCCTGTCACGGCTCCGGCTAGGGTGATGACTTAATAACGCGATTGTAGTTTAGGGTTTAAGTTCTGGCCAGGCACACATGATATGGTTAGAAATGTCCCATAATAAGGAATTGGAAGATGAAAACCGCAAAATAGTTGAATACTTTCTTCCCGAGATATTCTTGAGTATACGGACCCTGTTTAGGCGCTTCCGCTGGCTCCTTTTCTTGAGCCTGTCACGGCATCGGCTGGGGTGATGACTTAAGAACGCGATTGTAGCTTAGTGTTCAAGTTCTGGCCTGGCACACATGTTATGGTTGGAAATGTCCCTTAATTAGGAATCGGAAGATGAAAACCGCAAAAATGTCGAATGCTTTCTTCCCGAGATATTCTTGAGTAAACGGTCCCTGTTTAAGCGCAACCGCTAGCTCCTTTTCTGGAGTCTGTCACGGCACCGGCTAGGATGATGACTTAATAACGGGATTGTAGTTTAGGGTTCAAGTTCTGGCCTGGCACACTTGTTATGGATGGAAAGGTCCCATAGTAAGGGATAGGAAGATGAAAATCGCAAAAACGTCGGATACTTTCTTCCCGAGATATTCTCGCGTATACGGACCCTGTTTAGATTGAACCGCTAGCTCCTTTTCTTTAGCCTGTCATGGCAACGGCTAGGGTGAAGACTTAATAACACGATTGTAGTTTAGGGTTCAAGTTCCGGCCTGGCTCACTTGGTATGGTTAGAAAGGTCCCATAGTAAGGGATCGGAGATCAAAACTGCAAAATAGGCGAATAGTTTCTTCCCGAGATGTTCTTGAGTATGCGGACCCTGTTTAGGCTCAACCGCTCGCTCATTTTCTTGTGCCTGTCACGGCACCGGCTAGGGTGATGACTTAATAACGCGATCGTAGTTTAGGGTTCAAGTTCCGGCCTGGCACAATTGATATGGTTAGACATGTCCCATAGTAAGGGATTTAAAGACGAAAACCACAGAATAGTCGGATACTTCCTTCCCGAGATATTCTTGAGTAGACGGACCCTGTTTAGGCGCAACCACTCGCTCTTTTTCTTGAGCCTGTCACGGCACTGGCTAGGGTGATGACTTAATAACGCGATTGTAGTTTAGGATTGAGGTTCCGGCCTGGCACACTTGGTATGGTTGGAAAGGTCCCATAGTAAGGAATCAGAAGATGAAAACCGCAAAATAGTCGAATACTTCCTTCCCGAGATATTCTTGAGTATACTGACCCTGTTTAGGCGCAACCGCTAGCTACTTTTCATGAAACACCGCCTGTCACGACACTGGCTAGGGTGATGACTTAATAACGCGATTGTATCTTAAGGTTCAAGTTCTGGCCTGACACACTTGATATGGTTGGAAAGGTCCCATATTAAGGAATCGGAAGATGAAAACCGAAAAAATAGTCGGATACTTTCCCTAGATATTTTTGAGTATACGGACCCTGTGTAGGCGCAACCGCCAGCTACTTTTCTTGTGTCTGTCACGGCACCGGGTAGGGTTATGACTTAATAACACGATTGTAGTTTAGGGTTCAAGTTCCGGCCTTGGACACTTGGTATGATTGGAAAGGCCCCATAGTAAGGTATTGAAAGACGAAAACTTCAAAATGGTCGGATACTTTCTTCCCGAGATATTCTTGAGTATACTGACCCTGTTTAGATTGAACCGCTAGCTCCTTTTCTTTAGCCTGTAACGGCACCGGCTAGGGTGAAGACTTAATAACACGATTGTAGTTTAGGGTTCAAGTTCCGGCCTTGGACACTTGGTATGGTTGGAAATGTCCCATAGTAAGGGATGGAAAGACGAAAACCGCAAAATAGTCGAATACTTCCTTCCCGAGATATTCTTGAGTATACGGACCCTGTTTAGGCGCAACCGCTAGCTCCTTTTCATGAAACACCGCCTGTCACGGCACTGGCTAGGGTGATGACTTAGTAACGCGATTGTACCTTAAGGTTCAAGTTCTGGCCTGACACACTTGATATGGTTGGGAAGGTCCTATAGTACGGAATCGGAATATGAAAACAGCAAAATAGTCGGATACTTCCTTCCCGAGATATTCTTGAGTATACGGACCCTGTTTAGGCGCAACCGCCAGCTACTTTTCTTGAGCCTGTCACGGCACCGGCGATGGCTTAATAACGCGATTGTACTTTAGGGTTCTCGTTCCGATATGGCACACTTGGTATGGGTCCCATAGTAAGGGATTGAAAGACGAAAACCGCAAAAATGTCGGACACTTCCTTCCCGAGATATTCTTGAGTATACGGACCCTGTTTAGGCGCAACCGCTAGCTCCTTTTCTTGGGCCTGTCATGGCACCGGCGATGGCTTAATAACGCGATTGTAGTTTAGGGTTCAAGTTCCGGCACACTTGATATGGTTGGAAAGGTCCCATAGTAAGGGATGGAAAGAGGAAAAGCGCTGTCGGACATATTCTCCCCGAGATTTTCTTGAGTATACGGACCCTGTTTTGGCGGAACCGCTAGCTCCTTTTATTGAAACACCACCTGTCACGGCATCGGCTAGGGTGATGACAAAATAACGCGATTGTAGCTTAAGGTTCAAGTTCCGGCTTGGCACATTGGTATGGTTGGAAAGGTCTAATGGTAAGGAATTGAAAGATGACAACCGCAAAATACTCGGACGGTTCCTTCCCGAGATATTCTTGAGTATACGGACTCTGTTTAGGCGCAACCACAAGCTCCTTTTCTTGATCCTGTCACGGCACCTGCCTACTCTCGAAGCAGAGATTAGGCTCCGGATGTTTTTGAAACATTTTTAGTCGTTTTTATTGGCCTTTCTATTTTGTATTTTATCTTGCTATGTCAAAACTTCAAGAAAAATGACAAAATAGAAAGCCCGATAAAAACGACTAAAGAAAACGTAAAAACAGCCGGAGCCTAACCTCTGCTTGGAGAGTAGTTATACCGCCCCTTACGGCTTACGGGTTGAAATAGTTTTTCTTGGGGATAAATACAAGACGGTGATTCCTTTAGGTCTCCTTTTCCGGTGATTGATGTAAACCATACTCCTACTCGTTTTTCAAACGGTGTGCTGTTTTTTTTTTACTGTGCGCGAGGTGTGGCTCTCCCCAAGCAGTGGATCTCCATTTAACTTTCTATCCGAGAGACGGCCCTAGCCTAGGCTAGTATTCATTTCGACCAGAGTGAAGTTGGAAAAGTTGTGCAAAGTGCCTATCGATAGGGCACAAGATCGGTGACACGGCGGGATTCGAGCCATGGATTTAAAGGCAATGAACCAAACATGCTGCCGATTACTGAACCTAGTAGTTGCAAAACCATCTTTCTTTTTTATTTATCACACTGTACTCCTTCAAAACAGAAAGAAGCTGACAACGTCCTCCTATATTTACTTTTTACCAGGCTATAGCTGATATTGATTTACCCTGACTTCTTCCGATTCTTCTGACGGTTTAAGACAAGACTATATATAAGGAAACTGACATACACACACACAAACACACACACACACACACAAACACACACACACAAACACGCATAAGCATACGCACACATACACATACACATAACACACTGACGACTTTAACTTAGATTATAGTATAGTTCTATATCCAATTCTAAAACATGTTAAAACTTGCACTGTCATTTCACAACAACTTTTCTGAAACATCTTTCATCGTAAATATCA
>NC_049984.1:19928854-19931240 GCF_000003815.2 Branchiostoma floridae | reverse complement strand
TTCTTCCCGAGATATTCTCGCGTATACGGACCCTGTTTAGATTGAACCGCTAGCTCCTTTTCTTTAGCCTGTCATGGCAACGGCTAGGGTGAAGACTTAATAACACGATTGTAGTTTAGGGTTCAAGTTCCGGCCTGGCTCACTTGGTATGGTTAGAAAGGTCCCATAGTAAGGGATCGGAGATCAAAACTGCAAAATAGGCGAATAGTTTCTTCCCGAGATGTTCTTGAGTATGCGGACCCTGTTTAGGCTCAACCGCTCGCTCATTTTCTTGTGCCTGTCACGGCACCGGCTAGGGTGATGACTTAATAACGCGATCGTAGTTTAGGGTTCAAGTTCCGGCCTGGCACAATTGATATGGTTAGACATGTCCCATAGTAAGGGATTTAAAGACGAAAACCACAGAATAGTCGGATACTTCCTTCCCGAGATATTCTTGAGTAGACGGACCCTGTTTAGGCGCAACCACTCGCTCTTTTTCTTGAGCCTGTCACGGCACTGGCTAGGGTGATGACTTAATAACGCGATTGTAGTTTAGGATTGAGGTTCCGGCCTGGCACACTTGGTATGGTTGGAAAGGTCCCATAGTAAGGAATCAGAAGATGAAAACCGCAAAATAGTCGAATACTTCCTTCCCGAGATATTCTTGAGTATACTGACCCTGTTTAGGCGCAACCGCTAGCTACTTTTCATGAAACACCGCCTGTCACGACACTGGCTAGGGTGATGACTTAATAACGCGATTGTATCTTAAGGTTCAAGTTCTGGCCTGACACACTTGATATGGTTGGAAAGGTCCCATATTAAGGAATCGGAAGATGAAAACCGAAAAAATAGTCGGATACTTTCCCTAGATATTTTTGAGTATACGGACCCTGTGTAGGCGCAACCGCCAGCTACTTTTCTTGTGTCTGTCACGGCACCGGGTAGGGTTATGACTTAATAACACGATTGTAGTTTAGGGTTCAAGTTCCGGCCTTGGACACTTGGTATGATTGGAAAGGCCCCATAGTAAGGTATTGAAAGACGAAAACTTCAAAATGGTCGGATACTTTCTTCCCGAGATATTCTTGAGTATACTGACCCTGTTTAGATTGAACCGCTAGCTCCTTTTCTTTAGCCTGTAACGGCACCGGCTAGGGTGAAGACTTAATAACACGATTGTAGTTTAGGGTTCAAGTTCCGGCCTTGGACACTTGGTATGGTTGGAAATGTCCCATAGTAAGGGATGGAAAGACGAAAACCGCAAAATAGTCGAATACTTCCTTCCCGAGATATTCTTGAGTATACGGACCCTGTTTAGGCGCAACCGCTAGCTCCTTTTCATGAAACACCGCCTGTCACGGCACTGGCTAGGGTGATGACTTAGTAACGCGATTGTACCTTAAGGTTCAAGTTCTGGCCTGACACACTTGATATGGTTGGGAAGGTCCTATAGTACGGAATCGGAATATGAAAACAGCAAAATAGTCGGATACTTCCTTCCCGAGATATTCTTGAGTATACGGACCCTGTTTAGGCGCAACCGCCAGCTACTTTTCTTGAGCCTGTCACGGCACCGGCGATGGCTTAATAACGCGATTGTACTTTAGGGTTCTCGTTCCGATATGGCACACTTGGTATGGGTCCCATAGTAAGGGATTGAAAGACGAAAACCGCAAAAATGTCGGACACTTCCTTCCCGAGATATTCTTGAGTATACGGACCCTGTTTAGGCGCAACCGCTAGCTCCTTTTCTTGGGCCTGTCATGGCACCGGCGATGGCTTAATAACGCGATTGTAGTTTAGGGTTCAAGTTCCGGCACACTTGATATGGTTGGAAAGGTCCCATAGTAAGGGATGGAAAGAGGAAAAGCGCTGTCGGACATATTCTCCCCGAGATTTTCTTGAGTATACGGACCCTGTTTTGGCGGAACCGCTAGCTCCTTTTATTGAAACACCACCTGTCACGGCATCGGCTAGGGTGATGACAAAATAACGCGATTGTAGCTTAAGGTTCAAGTTCCGGCTTGGCACATTGGTATGGTTGGAAAGGTCTAATGGTAAGGAATTGAAAGATGACAACCGCAAAATACTCGGACGGTTCCTTCCCGAGATATTCTTGAGTATACGGACTCTGTTTAGGCGCAACCACAAGCTCCTTTTCTTGATCCTGTCACGGCACCTGCCTACTCTCGAAGCAGAGATTAGGCTCCGGATGTTTTTGAAACATTTTTAGTCGTTTTTATTGGCCTTTCTATTTTGTATTTTATCTTGCTATGTCAAAACTTCAAGAAAAATGACAAAATAGAAAGCCCGATAAAAACGACTAAAGAAAACGTTAAAAACAGCCGGAGCCTAACCTCTGCTGGAGAGTAGTTATACCGCCCCTACGGCTACGGTAAAA
>NC_049984.1:19925860-19928636 GCF_000003815.2 Branchiostoma floridae | reverse complement strand
TTCAAACATCCAAACTGGCTAGTTGATATAGACCTGTTATGTCCTGTAGACCCAGGAAACGATGAAGTCCTCACAACCTTCGCGAGGAGTGAGGTCAGGGAAACGGGTCGGAGTTGATCTATACTGGGTGGGCGGGTCTTGGGTAGAGGTACTACGACCGCTTCTTTCCACTGTTGTGGTACTACTCCCTCACGCAGCGAAGTGTTGAATATGTCAGTAAGGGGTGTAGATATTTCGTAGGCAAACTCTCGTATCAACTTGCCCGTTATTCCATCTGGGCCCGGCGATTTTGTCGTCTTAACTCTCAGCAGTTTGTGGTACACCTCCCACGGTTGTACGGTGGGAGGAGGGCGGGAAGGGAGGAATGCCGGGAGTTTGGACAGGTCCAGAGGGGGGAGCGACGTTGTGATGTCTGAAAACCTCGTGTTGATGATGTTTGCTATGTCGACGTTGTTTTCTGGGTCAACACCATCGACTTGTACCATCATGTCCTTTCTTTGAGTGCCTGTCAGAACTTTCAGTTCTTTGAACCAAGCGCGTGGGTTTTCTCTTTTCAACTTCTGAATTCTAGTACTGTAGAACAGTTTTCTTGCTCTCTTAATCGCTGTCTGGATCTTGTTACGGAGTGCTCGCCATACCACCCAGTTCTGTGCCTGAAACGCACGCTGTCGGGACTTGATCGCAGACTTGATCTTCGGGGACATCCACGGCTTGTCTTGTACGTGGGTTCTGATGGTCTTGTACGGAAAGTAGGTTTCTATTGCCTGATTTAAAGCTACATAGAGAGCGGAGGTTTTGCTTTGTGTTCCCTGTGCGCTCAACACCTCTTCCCAATGGTGTGTCGTAATCCACTGGCCGAAGGATCGGATGTTAGAGTCCTTCATTGGTCGTATCCTTCTCTTTGTGGTCTTGTTCACGACAGCCTGGTGTTTGGGATGGAGTAAAACAATGCTGTGATCGCTGCGCCCCAAGGGCGAGGTTACAGTGGGCGGGTGATAGAAAACATTCAAGTTTGTGATAATGAGGTCAAGAATAGCCTCGGATCGGGTTGGAACATTAACAATCTGTTGTAGACCATTGCCAGAGCACAACCCTCTCACATCAACATGGTTAAAATCACCCATTATCAAATAACCTGCATTATCATATCTGGTTCTTAGATCATCTACCGTATCTAACAGGTGTTGCCTTAAAGCGCCTTCACAAGAAGATTGTGGCGGTGAATATACAACACACACGATGATAGAGGAAATCTTTCTAGGTAAACGTTTTGGTCGTAACATCAGCCACATACATTCCAGTTCGTCTGGGACAATGATTGTTGTGATTTGTTGTGCAGCTATATCATCACTTACATACAGAGCGATACCACCACCACGTCTGTTTTCTCTAGATTTCACAAATACATTGTACCCATCTACCGCCCAATAGTCTGGGGGAGAGTCACTACTAAACCAGGTTTCAGACACTGCAGCTACCTGGACATTTTCACTTAACAACACAGAATGAAACTCATCCAACTTGTTTGCCAAAGAACGAGCGTTACATAACATTACAGATGGTACACCGATTTGGCGTGGACTACCTGATTTAGTTTTAGAGTTCTGAATGTTCGCAGATGGTTGAAGCGGTACTACCTGTCTTGGTCTGTTCATGACGCTCGCCGCTGTAGCTGTACAAGAAAGTCTGTTGTCGATGGGCAGAGCAACGGGACAGTTTGTCGATCGGAATGCACTTTGGTATGCTCTAGGTATGTGCGTAGGGGCGTGGTCAGCAGGTAGTCTTCTTGATGTCGCTGGGTTCGTTTCATCCAGTACAGGTTGAAATTCTCCGGCTGTTTTACATATGTGTGGATGGAGCGGGTTTAAGCCGGGACTGAATGATCCATATTTGCATCTCAATGGTCTATTCCCAGTTACTGTAGGGATCCTTCTTATAAAATGCTTACCAGCTTTCGTCCCTCTTGGTCTGTTTCCTTGTTTCCAGAGTCCGAGGTTGAGAAGTTGGTTCTTGATTTCAGGACTGATCGGGGCAGATGTCTTCTTCAAACGCCACAAGTAATCCAAGGAGTACTGGAAAACAGCTCGTGACCGGGAAGCCATTGTGTTTGCCGGGATGGTGTCCAAGTGTTATAAAAAAACGGTCCAAACTTGAAGAAATCGGGTCCAAACTTGCTCGGAAAGGTTCTGCACGGTCGCCGGAAACATTCATACATACAAGTTCCCACATACATAGACTAAAATCATAAAAACTTTGAGTATTGCACACATAGTTAATGGAGCGGGTTTCGTGTGTGGCAGCCCCTATAAGCGCCACCTAGCTGAAAAAGTTTTTTTGACATATTACCTAGAATTCCAGTCGCCTTACATGCGATCTGATCTCTGTGAAAGGACTTATTGTAACGAGGAAGCCACCCACCTCAGACATTGTGTAATACAGGCCGCCAGTGACTTCACCCTCATGGTGCTTATTAAAATTTCCAATGAAATGCGAAAATCCTGGTGACGGTACCACGTGCCTGAATTTAAATAAAAGAAACTCAACATATATCGTATAAGTCCACAACAGGCACCGCATTCCTAGACTGCAGGTAGTATCCAAGTAAATTTATATTAAGCTACAGGGAACAAATGCGATACTTAATTTGCATTTTGATCGGTCCACCATCTTGGATGCCCACAGTCTCGTACCCAGGACACTGCGTGACACTAGCAATCTAATCTGGACAAGAGAGGAGAGATACAGTTTTTCATTGACGTCATACTAATTATAATTT
>NC_049984.1:19915399-19921273 GCF_000003815.2 Branchiostoma floridae | reverse complement strand
ATATGTTTCTAGCCTATTGGTGTTTTCATTTCATTGTTCCATGTTTGAGTTGCCAGGTTCATGTTATTAACAATGCCCTTATGAACGTGCAGCAGCATACAGTTGTTCAGTCGCTGTTCTGTCATTGTGGAGCGGGGGTATGTGAGCAGTCTCTTCACTGATGCTCTCTCAGATGTGGCGGAAGTGATGGATACTGTGAGATAAAGCCGGAGCAGTTTGTGGGTTAGGAAGAATGTCGACCGATGTGAGGCTGTGTTCATTGCGGAACATTTGGTTATTATACTCGTCACTTTCTTCACCTTAGGAAGTGCCTGCTCTATGATGTCGGGCAGCACTAAGAGGTGGCATGTCAGCTTCGGAGGGTCCAGGTCTTTCCCAATGACAGACGACGTGACTTCATTGTCCGCGTTCAGGAGGAGCTTCTCCATGGCAACAAGAGGCTTTTGGAAGTCCTGGTCAAACCTTGACAAACGAGAACTTTGACAATCTGGGCGTCCACTTGCACTCCGGCGAGGGTGTGTCCGGCCGTAGAATCTTTTAAGATAAAATAATGAATATAATAATAAATAATTATTAAAATAATGTTCTCCACGGCACTCTCTATGCTCTCCGAGCTGGCCCTGATGTCCATCAGAGCGTTGTGGCCTAGGCTGTCTTCGGCGCCCGGAAACATTTCCGTTAACATTCTGACGTCGTCTTCTACGTGAGACGAACTTGGAGCACGAGATTAACTTGGAGCCGGACTACGGTAAGAATCATCCTCGCCAGATTAGCTGGCACCGGTGCTGAAGTCATCTTCGTGAGATGTGCTGGTATCTGCGCTGTCGTCTACCTGGCGGGGAGGAAATCTCTTGTACATCTCTGCTGAGGTGTGGTTGTACTTCCCTTTTCGCCCCTTGCTCTTGGACGTTGCTTGCTGGACAGCAAACTCCCGGATCGCTTGGTTTATGAAAAAAAAACAAGACCCGAATCTTTCACTTCCAGCTATAAGGGCACTTAACTGCAGGGTGCAGTGCAATATATTAAAAAAAAAACTTGTTGTGGCTGGTGTACATTGCATATACAAACATAAATATAATAATTGAACTCTTATTTCTATCAAAAAAAGATAGTATAAGGTATAACACTTCAAATATCTACATCTAAATTAGATCCTACATCACAAGCCTCACTACATCACATGTAGAAAGTCCACTGTAGGACCATTGGGCGACCGCGCCCCCTCCACGCGCCTCTTATAGCGTAAAGGGCACGGTTCAAGGGGGCTCGCCCACGCCCGTGGGACCCCGGTGCTCTGCTACGGCCTGGTCCCTTGGTTTTTGGGCTTTTCATGTCTAAGTCCTCCTGAAGTGCAGCAGCTGTGAGTAGAATAAAATCTGGCTACATGTTTACAATATTGCACTCCTTCAATATTGAAAATAAATACACATTCAGGGTCTAACTTAGCAACAAAAAAGTCAATACAGTTTACGGAGTAAATTGGTCAATTTGGTTACACCACAACAAAAAAAGAAGAAACGAAGCAATATCTTTGTGATGGCAGAAAACTTAAGCGCACCGACCTGTTCTTTTCCTCCAGAGAGTCAGTCTTCATCCACGGCTTAGCCTGTAGTGAAATATTGCAGCATCTTGAAACGTACGTCTTGTTAGGAAGTAAAATGTACTAAGGAACATGGATACACAAAAGGTCGAAGCAAGCAATGATTCTTAATGGCATGCAGAAAACTAGCGTACCAACTGGTTCTTTTCCTCCGGAGGGTCAGTTTTTTTATCCACGACTTAGCCTGTAGTGAAATATTGCAGCATCTCAAAAGAAGGTGTTCTGGGATCATGAGATCATTTGGTTCATATTTTTAAAATATATTGTAATGTTGATTTGACCCCGTTCACACAAGCGGATTTAACAACGATCCGGATCATATGTTAATTTCACACTCATTTTCAGACAATCCGATTAAGTGCCCACAATCCAGGCAATTTCCACTCGTCTCGTGGTCCAGGACCACCCAGTACTTGGACTTCATGTTGTTTTTTTTTTACTTTCGCACGACACTGTTTGTAAGTTTTGTCAAACCCATTATCAGCCATACTGCGGGTGATCAGCTCATCATTATTAAAAAAACATCATTGTTAAATTCAACACCATTGTCCAAACAAATCCTAATTCATTTCTAGAACAAACAAATTACTCACTACAACTTTATATCTCCATATCACACAGAACAGGACGCAAAACCTGACATCACGCCAGAGGTCACCATGGCAACAACGGAGACACAAGACCCAGCACAGCGAATGTCTCCACCACGGAGATACAGGACCATCGGCCCCCGCCCACCCACTCCCATCATACACCCATTCATCCCACCTGCCACACAGCCATCTTTTACTCTATAGATCTACCACCGACTATCCACCCCTATGTCCCGCCCATCTGCCAGGCTACCATTCCTCACCATCCTTGATCCCTATCACCATTCCTCCCATCATTACACATATCCCAACTATCTTTCCATCCCCCGCAGACAATCTACCCCAACATCATGAACATGTGAAACTCCCAGCAAACCATCTATCCCAACTTCATCAACAAGTCAATCCCCCCCCACAGACCATGCATCAACCCCAACATTTTCACCCCCCAGAACATCCACCTGTATTGTGTTTGTCATCAATTATGCAAAGTAGGTTTTCATGTCTATATATTATATCAATTGATCATCACCCCCACCCAAATAACTGACGTACACAATCTATGTATAGAAAAGTTGGTTCCATCACATTTCATATTCAATGAAATTCAATTAAAAGTTGAACTTGGACGGCAGTAACAGTAGCTACAAAATGCACAAAATCTATCGCCTCAACGAAACGGAAGTCAATCACTCTATAGTTCCAGTAATTTTGTGATACTAATATGCATGCAAACAATTTGTTATAATGTGAACATAATTGCAAAAAAAGTTGTTTTGCTTGAATGTATTGTCAAGGGTCATTGTTAAAGATTCTGAAGTAAATCCAGTTTATTAAGTTATAAGAATACTGCGTCTTTGCCATGTTCAGTCTGCACACTGCAATGATTTTGTATTCTCTGTGTTTGTGTCTTGAGATGAGACAAACGTGTGTTTGATGTGAATGATGTTGGAATAAAGGTATAGACAATTGTGTTGATCGTTGTGTGTCACTGTATTGACACACATGTCGAACATGTTGCTGACATCGTTGGCGAAGTTTTACATAAATCGTGCCATGCCGTTTGTACAGCGCATGATGCAGCACAGTACACTGGAACCCATGATGACTAAATATACTTAGTGTACGTCACTGACAAAAGGTGCTACCTGAAGCTTTGCCAAAAATCATATAGTTGGTTGAGTAACGGCTTTTTGACGGTTGCTCGGTCATTGGCATTCTAATTCGCAAGAGTCAATTTTGTTGCTCAAATATGATAGACGATAAAGTGCTAAAAATCAAATTAAAAGCAAAGAACGGTGCTCCGTCTTCACGATGGTAACATGAGGCTACGAAATGTATTAAAGAATAAACATATAACAAGATGGCAGGGGGGAGAAACGTTAACGTGGCAAAGTAAGTATTGACAACGGTTTCTGTCCAATTTTTTATGGTTACCAGGCTAGCTAAATATGATTGGTGTAAGTCTAGATTTCATGAGCGGAATATAATGCCAACTATAAAGGCATGACAAATAATAATAATGATAACAATGACACTTTTTGCCAATCGGCGCTAATGGATTATATATATTGTTGCTGTTGACGAGCACGAAATATAAAAATGAACACGACGAGCACGACGTATGTCCAAGGTTCTAATATTCCTGCTCATTTTTGTGTCCTCTTGGTTGGAAACTGGCTGATTTTCCACCTTCCAATGTGTCCTTCAAGCAGCGTGTGTCCAACGAGTTGCTGCTGCAGAAGACTTACAATGTCTACATGCCTGGCCGTCCTCTTGACGTCGACCATAGCAGCAGCCATGTTGACATTACAGCTACAGAGGTATTGCCTGTTCTGCTCCAGAGTCATGTGTTTTCCTGGTGATGGTAATTGCCTCTTTCGCGCCCTGTCACTTGGATTGCATGGTCAAGAGGACTGACCATCTGCTCACCCGTCTTTTGACGGCATTGGAGATCTTCTCCAACCAAGTATTCTGCGACTTTAATGTCCCCGACAACATAGGCCTCATTAAAGATGACCGTGTTGACAAGACAGAGTAAGACCCACTGTTGAAGACTGTTACATGTGCTTCCGATGGTGGTCACAGTTCACAGGTAACCGTGTGATCTTAAATCTTTTGTCGTGAGATTAAGATGTTGTTTGTCACCTACAGCAACGATAAAGACAAAGAGAAAGACCAGTCAAAGAACAAAGAGTAAGTTTTTTTTGTAATATTTAAAACAGAAATAAAGCAAGGTCCGTGGCCGTGTTGTTAGTCTCACAAGGTCGCCGGGGGTGACTGATTCCATGTTATTCTGTTGTAATACGAGTCCACAGAAATCTCCGTTATGGAATGTTTGATTTTTTCCCCATATATGTGATTGTGGAAGAGCATTGTTGCATGGGCAGAGGGGCGGAGTGAAAATGGTGCATTTGCTCATAAGTAGATGTCGGCCTTGGTAGTAGTTCATTTCGAGAAGTTACTGTTAGAATGGTCCATTTTTCGCAGGGGTGATTTGGAACAGTTCAATTTTGCATGGGAACGGGTATGGCTGAAATATGCTGTATTTGCTCTCAAGCAAATGTCGGCCTTGCTAGTCGTTACGTTTTTAAAAAATTTTAACCCTTTTGATCACATAAGGTCGGACGAATATGAGATCACCGTTGACGACCGTAAGCTGCGCGCCACCGGCGGATTTCAGCTGAACAACATGTCGATGCGGTACAAGAAGGGAGAAAATGGCGTCAAGATTCTTTACTTTACTCGCAACGGAGAAGAAATCAGCGACATGTCCCAAATCTTTTCTTCTTGGTTCTTTTATGGAACTCTTTCGTCGCACGCTAAGTGTCATCTGTTCTCCAATAGCCTGGTCCGACACATCGTGGACAGGGATTTAAAGAGTCGACCTACACGTCCAGACCCTTACACTACGGACTTCTGCATTCCCCCATCAGTCCCCTGCAAAGTGACGGAAACGTGTCGAGTTTTCTGGCGGTCGGAGTAGTCGGCACCAGGGAGAGCGTGATGAAAGAAAGCAAGAACATGAGCGCATGTGAGGGGCACCAGTCCGGCCGCCGCTGGGACTTACTCGGGCATGAGAGTCTACTCTACAAACTTTTCCGGTTAGTAAAAAAATTCTTATATAGTAAGGTTCTTTGTTACACAACCGAATTTGTACTCATTCCCAACGTTTCGATGTCTGCCAGTGCCAGACACCATCATCAGGGTTCGAATGACTAGGTCTGGTTCGGGCTGCTACTTAGGCAGTCTCGATCAGAAAATCAGCTCCAATCATGAACTGAGGCGAGGGGGGATATAAGCTGAGCCACGTTTGGGACAGTATTCTTGCTGCTGCAGCGCAATATACATCGGCTTTAAGTAGCAGCAAGAACCAGACCTAGTCATTCTAACCCTGATAATGGTGTCTGACAGACATCAAAACGTTGGAAGTGAGTACAAATTTAGTTGTGTAACAAAGAACCTTACTATATGAGTAATCTACCAACCTGATTTACTATTTACGGAAAATATTTATTCCCTCTCTCCAGGTACATGTGGTGGCGAAAGGCCAGGCTAGTGAATACGAGATCGATAGACCACGTGTTAGATCCCAGTAGTTCCTGCCTAAAATTTGTTCCTTTACAAGAGCTTTTCTCACTCTACCCAAATGTAAAATGGTACCTGAGTTTAGTTGGGGAG